>NC_053166.1:105631167-105858667 GCF_016835505.1 Polypterus senegalus
CCAAATTTCTTTCCATAAGTAACAAAGACCATTGGAAAGTTCAATATGGTGGCCGACAGTGGTGTCATACCACCGAAATAAGTACGTACATTGGTTTCGGTTAGCACAGGGAAGCCGCCTACCAAATTTCATGAAGATGGGGCTATAAATAAGAAAGTTCAACATGGCGGACGTTGTCAACCGTTATGACCGTTACGCGTAGAATTTCAAAATGAAACCTGCTTAACTTTTGTAAGTAAGCTGTAAGGAATTAGACTACCAAATTTCAGCCTTCTACCTACACGGGAAGTTGGAGAATTAGTGACGTTGGAAAGTTCAATATGGCGGCCGACAGTGGCATCATACCACCGAAATAAGTACGTACATCGGTTCTGGTTAGTGCAGGTAAGCGCCTACCAAATTTCGTGAAGATGGGGCCATAAATGAGAAAGTTCAACATGGCGGACTTTGTTGACCGTTATGACTGTTATGCATAGAATTTCGAAACGAAACCTGCTTAACTTTTGTAAGTAAGCTGTAAGGAATAAGCCTGCCAAATTTCAGCCTTCTTCCTACATGGGAAGTTGGAGAATTAGTGATGAGTGATTGAGTCAGTGAGGGCTTTGCCTTTTATTAGTATTGATTAGATACCCTACCTTTTATCATTGCAGAACAGTTTAAATACCTAGGGGTAAACATCACAAGTAAACATAAAGCTCTTTATAAACAAAATTTTGCCATCTGCATGGAAAAATCAAGCAAGACTTGCATAGATGGTCAACCCTTCATCTCACACTAGCTGGAAGAATTAACACTGTTAAGATGAATATTCTTCCTAAGCTCCTTTTTTATTTCAAAACATTCCAATATACATTAATAAATCATTCTTTAAGCAATTCGATTAAACAATAACCTCATTTATTTGGAATTCAAAACATCCACGCATCCAAAGAGCGACTCTACAAAGACAAAAGGCAGAAGGCGGCATGGCTCTACCTAAATTCCAGTTTTATTACTGGGCAGCAAATATACAGACGATAAGAACCCAGACACAAATAGAAGAACATACACAGGCTTGGTCCACAATAGAAGTAAAATCCTGCAGCACTTCTTTGTATTCCTTGCTCTGTGCTCCAATAAACACATGTTATCGGCAATATACTAATAACCCAATTGTGCTCCACTCACTTAGAATCTTGAACAAATATAGAAAGCATTTTAAGATGGAGAAGCTTCTATCTGTGGTACCTCTGCAAGAGAACCACCTCTTTCAACCTTATGCACCTTCAAACATATGCAGTTTTTAATATCTGGAAAAATTTTGGAATTAACTTGCTTAGAGATCTTTATATAGACAACGTCTTTATATCCTATGAACAATTACATTCCAAATTTAACATTCCAACTACACATTTCTTTCACTATCTTCAAATCAGGAACTTTGTTAAACAGAACCTTTCAGATTTTCCTCATCTTGCACCCACATCCATGCTGGAAAAAATATTGCTCAATCTCAAGGACTTAGACGCCATCTCTACAATATAGGGGGTTCAAGGCCAGAGCACCTCCATCAGCACAGGCGAGCATCCTATCTCAGAACCGGTTTAACTCTCTCCGCGTCCCAAGTTCGCCTTCAGCCCCTGGTGATGTAATAGTGGTAGGTGATTCTATCGTTAGAAACCTTAATGTCGCATGCCCTAATGCAAAATCGTTTGTTATCCGGTGCTCGTTTTCCCGTCGCCAGCAGTCTACGCACAAGGAGAGGGCAGTTGGATCAATCGTTTGCATGCCGGCGTATATAAGGCACCGACAATCAGAAATCCTGAAGGCTGACTTGCAGCTTTGATTAAAGAAGAAGAGAGGACCCCATCGGCAAAGATCATCAACAATTGTCGAATCTCTTTTCTGCAAGAAGAAAGGCGGTTTCATCAACTTCAAGCGTGATGGCCTGCATCCGAACAGTTTCGCGCCGGTCCTCTCCGAAAACATATCAAGGTAATTCGTTTTCTTGACTATCTATCTCTGCTCTTAACCCCTTCCGAAATGATACTGTTGTGCTAGGACATGATAAGTGTTTAATAGAGTCTTCCGTTAAAGTGCACAACATTAATACTGTAATAAGCAATCTCAATGCACGTAGAAAAACCTAGGAAATACGGCATAAACTCCAATAATCTAATTAAAATCTATTTTAGAGGAACAATGTATTAAAACTATAAAACAGATCACAGATTAAACAAAAATACACACAGAGCGCTAATAAAATAATTTAGTTCCTATTCCAAATATCAATAACACATAGTATTCATCTCTGCACCTCCAAACATTAAATATGGCACTATTAAATGTTAGAGCTTTAACTAACAAAACGTTTTTATCAACGATCTTATTAGTGATAAAAATAGATTTTATTGCACTAAATGAAACGTGGCTTAATTCAGACGCGCAGTGTTTTAATCGAATCTGCCTCCGGATTACAGTTTTACTCGTGCAGACCGCCAGGGAAAAAGGGGGGGCGGATTGGCTAACATTTACTCGAGCCGATTAAAATGTAAAGATGTCAGTTTTGGTAAGTTCAAGTCCTTTGAGTATCTCGCCGTTGTTATCTATGGAGATTCTCAAGTTCTAGTATTATCCGTGTATAGACCTCCTAAATATAACGCGTTTTTGAGGAATTCTCTGACTTAATGTCAATTTTAATTACTAACTATGACACACTCCTAATAGTTGGCGACTTTAATTTTCATATAGATAATCAGTGTGATCTAAAAGTAAAAGAATTTATGAACCTCCTGGATTCTTTTGATTTGAGACAACTCATAAATCAGCCTACACATAAAGCAGGTCATACATTAGACTTAGTGATTACTAAAGGACTGAAAGTTGATATAAAACAGATCATTGATATTGGTCTATCAGACCATTTTCTTCTACTTTTTAATATAGAAATAATGATAAAAACACTCATGAGAAGCATATTGTTAAAAACGCTTCTTTGACTCGCAGCAGCTTTAAAACTTACAAACATTTTAAGCAATCAGTCCGTTTATAGTGCCAGCTATAATAGCAGAGATAATGTAAATAGTAAGGTGGAAAGATTTAATACTAAAGTGAGAGCTGCTGTTGACATAGTTGCACCTGAAAAGACAGTGAAAAAATCTTCTAGCATTGTTATACCATGGAAGACCCAAAGAGTGTCTGATTTAAAGAGAACATGCCGTAGAGCTGAGCGTCAATGGAGGAAGACTAAACTTACTATCCACCATGAAATATTAAAAGTCAAAATAACAGAATACAATAACACTGTCCGTCTTGAGAGAGCTGCTATTTCTCAAGATTATAAATAACAATGCTAGTAATCCCAGAGTCTTATTTTCTACAATTGATCGCCTACTAAACCCAGGTAACTCAAAGGAATGCCTCCTAAGTACTTCCAGTGAAACCTGTGAGGCTATCGCTGTATTTTTCAATCAAAAATTAATGATATTAGAAATAACATAGTATATCCCTCCAACACTAAGGATCCTCCTAAACCCCAGCATCCTGTTATAAACAAATTAAACTCTTTCACTAGGATAGATTTACCTGATTTACAAAAATAATATCTCAATTAAAACCTCCACCTCGCCCTTGACCCAATACCAACAAGGTTTTTCAAAGAAGTATCAGGCGTGCTAATTGATAATGTTCTGACATAGTAAATTCGTCATTAGATACGGGGTCTTCCCAGACTGTCTTAAGACTGCTGTAGTTAAACCCCTACTTAAGAAACATAATCTTGACCCTCGCTCTTGAAAATTTTAGACCCATCTCTAACCTGCCTTTCTTAAGTAAAGTTCTGAGAAGGCAGTCATTATGCAGTTAAATGACCACCTAAATAAACATGCTATTCTTGATAAATTTCAGTCGGGTTTTAGAACAAATCACAGCACAGAAACTGCACTCGTTAAAGTAGTAAATGACTTGGTGAATGCAGACAGAGGCCATTTATCTGTTCTCATCCTCTTAGATCTGAGTGCTGCATTTGACACCATTGATCACAATATTCTTAGAAATCGCCTTAGTCAATGGGTGGGCCTCTCTGGCAGTGTCTTAAATTGGTTTGAATCCTACCTGACAGGGAGAAAATATTTTGTTAGTTGTGGTAATTACAACTCAAGACACATGATATCCAATATGGTGTTCCACAAGGCTCTATCCTGGGTCCGCTGTTATTCTCAATCTACATGCTTCCGTTAGGTCAGATTATCTCAGGGCACAACGTGAGCTACCACAGCTATGCTGATGACACACAGCTGTACTTATCAATAGCACCTGATGACCCGATTCTATTGATTCACTAACACAATGTCTGACTGTATCTCAGAATGGATGAATAGTAACTTTCTCAAGTTAAATAAAGAGAAAACTGAAATCTTAGTGATTAGCAATAATGGATACAATGAGGCTATTAGAAATAAACTGGATACATTAGGATTAAAAGTCAAGACGGAGGTAAAAAGCTTAGGGTAATTGTTGACTGTAATCTGAATTTTAAATCACATATTAATCAGATCATTAGGACAGCATTTTTCACTTAAGAAACATAAGTAAAGTTAGACCTCTTATATCACTGAAAGATGCTGAGAAATTAGTTCACGCTTTGTTTTCAGTCGACTAGATTACTGTAACGCACTCCTCTCAGGACTACCCAAAAAGACATAAATCGTTTGCAACTAGTGCAGAATGCAGCTGCTAGAATCCTAACTAGGAAAAGAAAATCGAACACATTTCTCCAGTTTTGATGTCACTACACTGGTTACCTGTGTCATTCAGGATTGACTTTAAAATTCTGCTTATGGTTTATAAAGCCTTAAATAATCTCGCCCCATCTTATATATCGGAATGTCTGACACCTTATATTCCAAATCGTAACCTCAGATCCTCAAATGAGTGTCTCCTTAGAATTCCAAGAACAAAACTTAAAAGAAGTGGTGAGGCGGCCTTCTGCTGCTATGCACCTAAAATCTGGAATAGCCTGCCAATAGGAATTCGCCAGGCTGATACAGTAGAGCACTTTAAAACACTGCTGAAAACACATTACTTTAACATGGCCTTTTATAACTTCATTTAACTTAATTTAACTTAATCCTGATACTCTGTATGTTCAATTCATCATAATAACTATTCATGGTGGCTCTAAAATCGTACTGACCCCTACTCTCTTTTCTGTTTCTTTTTCCGGTTTCTTTGTGGTGGTGGCCTGCGCCACCTCCACCTACTCAAAGCTTCATGATGCTCCAACAATGATGGATGGATTAAAAGGCAGAAGTCTACGTGACCATCATCATCAAGCCCTTCCGTGAGAACCCTAAATCCAAAGAGGACTGTTTCATTTATGTTAGGTAGAATGCCCAGAGGGGACTGGGCGGTCTCATGGTCTGGAATCCCTACAGATTTTATTTTTTCTCCAGTTTTTTTGTTTTTTCTGTCCCCCCTGGCCATTGGACCTTACTCTTATTCGATGTTAATTAATGTTGATTTATTTTGTTTTCTTATTTTGTCTTTTATTTTTCTATTCTTTATTATGTAAAGCACTTTGAGCTACTGTTTGTATGAAAATGTGCTATATAATTAAATGTTGTTGTTGTTTGATATATAAAATCATTTTACAATCCCTCCCTTTCAAAGATCCAAGAGGACACTGCGAAAAAGATCTCTCAATTAATATATCAGAAAAGGAGTGGAAAGTAGCAATGCAGACAATACACTCAAGCGCCATATGTGCAAAGCATACAATTATACAACTCAAAATTATATATCGAGCACATCTGTCTCGACTAAAACTCTCCAAAATGTTTCCAGGGCATGATCCAACCTGCGAACGCTGCAAACTAGTTCCAGCCTCACTGGGTCACATGTTCTGGGCCTGCACCAAATTAACATCATTCTGGATGAAAATTTTTAATTACCTTTCAGACAGCCTTGGTCTCACAATCCCTCCTAACCCATTAACATCTGTGTTTGGGGTTCTTCCAGATGGGTTTAAGGTGGAGAAAGACAAACAAAAATTGTGATTGCATTCACTACACTTTTGGCACGCAGACTTATTCTGATAAACTGGAAGAACCCAAACTCTCCTCTTTTAAGTCAGTGGGAA
Organism: Polypterus senegalus; assembly: GCF_016835505.1. Classification (NCBI taxonomy): domain Eukaryota; kingdom Metazoa; phylum Chordata; class Cladistia; order Polypteriformes; family Polypteridae; genus Polypterus; species Polypterus senegalus. Next base: position 105,637,286 of record NC_053166.1, read on the forward strand.
ACTGATGTGTTATACTATTTGAAATTGGAAAAAATCAAATACTCAGTTAGAGGATCCGTACAGACTTTTTTTCAAAACATGGCAGGATCTAATCAGTAATATTTTAAAATAATCTCATAAAGCACAGAGAATTTATTAATTTAGGTATGTTTACAGGTCTTAAATTTCACGCCGTTTGGCTTTCTCTCTCTCTCAGGGGTGGGGATCGATTTGTTCTTAACTTAATTTTTCTTTTTGTGAAAACTTGACTGATTTGTATGGATTGTAATAAAATTAATAAAAAAGAACAAAGAAAAAGTATTGATGGGGGATTTTAATGTATATATTGATGTGGAAACTGACACTTTTAGTAAATGTTTTACCTCTTTGTTAAATTCAGTAGGATTTTGTCAAAAAGATTGTCAAAGGTCCAATTCATTAGATTTAATTATAACTTATATATACAAAGTTGAAATTCAAAATTTAAATATTACTCAATTAAATGAAGTTATTTCTGATCACTACTTAATTACATTTGATTTAGTCCTGCCCTTACAAACACACTCACAGATTAAAACAAAGACAGTGAGACATCTAGATTGTAATTCTACTTCAACATTTCTACTAGAAAATTATGTTGTGCTCACAGGCACTGTGCTCGCTTGGTTTAGTTCTCATTTATCAAATTGATTCCAATACGTACAGAAATGTGCTGACAGTACTCCATCATTATACACAGAAGTGAAATATGGTGACCCGCAGGGCTCAGTACTGGGACCTTTACTGTTTTCACTTTGCATGCTTCCACTGGGATCTATCATTAGAAAACATAATGTTAAATTTCAGTTGTATGCAGATGATACCCATTTATACCTTTCATTGAGATCAAAAGAAATTCTGTCTTTAATTACTTCTGTTAATGAATTAAACGAGTGAATGGATGATAACTACAGTACTTGTATTTAAACACAGATAAAACATATATGCTAATTACTAGAAGGAATGATGCTGATCGCAACAATATTTTGTCATCATTTAACTCAGTTGGAATCATTATTAATTTTACTGAATCAGCCTGCAGTCTAAGAGTTTTCTTTGTCTCTAACATGTCATTTAAAGCAGGCATTACAAAGTTTTCCAAATCATGTTTTTTCTATCTAAAAATGTAGGGAAATTAAGGCACTTTCTAAATAAACAGGATTCTGAGAAATTAATTCATGCTTTTATTTCTAGTAGGACTGACTACTGTAATGCAGTGTTCACTGGAGGTTCAAATTGTTCTTTATACAGCCTCCAGTTAATCCAAAATGCTGCTGCAAGAATTATTACAAGAACAAGAAAATACGAACACATAACTCCAGTTCTTAAATCCTTACACTGGTTCCCAGTTAAGTTTAGGGCAGATTTCAAAATCCTCCTTTTAACATATAAAGCCTTAAATGGCCAAGGTCCGGCTTACTTGTCTGAACTTATCATGACTTACAAACCATAGCGCACATTAAGATCTCAAGATGCTGGTCTGCGTATGATTACAAGGATTAATAAAATAACATTGGGAGGTTGAGCTTTTAGTTACAGGCCGCCTAAACTCTGGAATGGCCTGCCTGCTACTATAAAAGATGCCCCTTTGGTCTTTGCTTTCAAATCTCGGCTGAAAACTCACTAACTCAGTTTAGCATATCCTGACTAGAGCTGCTGATTAACTGTACAGACTGCATCTCTGTTGTTGGTCATTAGCACTAAAACATAAGTAATAAGATAGTTATAATGTATTACTAACCCTCACATATTCTGTTTCTCTTCTAGGTACTCAAATGTGGCACTTGGTGCCACGGCCCACCTGCCAAGATGTTTTGCCTGCCTAACGTAAAATCATCTCTGATGGAGGATCACAGGAATCGTCGGGTAGAGGGGTCCTTTCATCGGATTGGCTGCCCCAGCGCTGTCTCAGTTGTGGAATGGCAAATTGGGGGAGGCAGCTTGATGGCTGAGGTCTCCAGGACTCTAAACAAATCCAAATCATATTATGTGATTTCATCTACTGTTAAATTCTGCTCTGTACTTGTATTATTTTTATTTTACTATTATACTGTATTGAGGATTACTTGTGTTTTGTTCTGTATATTGTTATTGTATTGACCCCCTTCTTTTTGACACCCACTGAATGCTCAACCTACCTGGAAAGGGGCCTCTCTTTCCCAAGGTTTCTTCCATTTTTTTTCCCTACAAAGTTTTTTATTTTTTTGGGAGTTTCTCCTTGTCTTCTTAGAGAGTCAAGGCTGGGGGGCTGTCAAGAGGCAGTGCCTGTTAAAGCCTATTGTGGCACTTCTTGTATAATTCTGGGCTATAAAAAAATAAATTGTTTTGTAATGTATTGTATTATAAAAATTTTCTAGACAAATATTAATCAACGGCCACCGTGAATGTAAGCATGGAACCCGTGTCTCCTGAACAATGTAACTTGGATACATTACTCATTACTTACAAAAAAAGTAACTAAATATATTATACAGTTACTTATTACAAAATGTAGTGCATTACTTTTGTACTACTTTTTCCTCTTTTGTAAGAAAAACTGCACACTTGACTGGCTATCATTCGTTATCAAAGCCTATTTTCAAATATGAGCTTTCATGAAACTAAACAAAAGCACAACCAAACATGATAATTTACTCATGATTTATAAATATGTTTAATCCTTGCGCTGTGACATAAATAACATGCATCCGTTTTTTACAACCCTAGCCTGCACCTTCAAAGATCTGCGGTGTGAACACTAGCCACTGCATCACCCAACTACACTTGATTCAACATACAGTATCTATAGCAAATAACTGGATGAAAACTAAATTGATACTGTTAGTGTGTTTCTGTTGCCGGACTGCATGCGGCACAATCTTTACTGCTTGGCTATGTGAATGAGCCTTGCAAAGGTGGTCAGTAACAGTAGGTTTGCTTCTTGCCTTATACCTGGTGTGATATAGAGGGTCTGCAGCTTAGCAACCGGTGGTCAATTTAAATAAATAAATAACTACTAAATAGTTGGCTCACTTTCTGTGGGTGTGCATGTTTGTGTGGCTACAGGAGGTTGGTGCAGTGATTGAGACAGGGCATACCTGCACATCATGGTGCTGACTGTATTGATCACTTCATTAGCTTATTAGCTTTGGTGCTGCAACCATGGAGGCATATAAGAGGGAGTGAGACAATTGGGGACTGGAGCGAAGAAAGAGGCAGAAAAAGAATGCAGGTGAAGGTAATTTGGTAAGCTAGTATGCTGGAGTTGAGGCAAGTGGCAAGGACCCCACGGAGGAATGTGCAATTGACATTTGTGAAGTAAATCAGTTCCCTGCTGAATAGCAGAGGGGTGGAGGGATGAAGTGAAGTCTCCCTAGGGCTCCAGAAGGCACCAGTGTTTGGACACAAGGAAGACGGGAGAAGACAGCTTGGGGTGTCACAGCAGACTTGCCTCTGGAGGCAATCGTGGCTAAAGCTGTAGGATGAAGGGACTGCAGTTGCTGACACATCTGCCAATTTCAAGACCAGAAACAGGGTGAGTCAGGGAGACAACTGAAGGAAGATGTGCTGGTCTGAAGGAGAGAGGGAGATACAGGACGGAGGTAAAACAGATGAGAGGCAGGACTCTGACTGGCAGGAGGAGGGATGCTGTGGCTGAAGGAAAGAAAGAGAGAGGTACACCATGGATACCTTGTGTCAGGGATTTTACAAAGGAATCCTGACTTTGTTTTTACCACTGGTTTTAAACTATTTATTGCTTTGTATTTATCCTTCACCATGGACACCTGAACGATTATTTTCATTGAATTACTTAATATGGAGAGAAGCACTGCACTACTGGTACTGTTTATTTAACTTTGTTTTGAATTTGTTTAAATAAAAGCACCTACACTTGCACACCCATCCATTGTCGAATGTGTGTGTCCTCACTTGGGCCATCCTTGGTTATGTTATTGACAGTGCAGGTTCAGGAGGCTCCCAATATGATTTGTTGAGAGTGGAGCCAACCTGCTCTGTCACACTGGGATAATGATAACATATGTATTTTTGAATGAATGGTACTTCAATAGGTCATTGAGCAAGGTCCTTACCCTGCAACTGCTCCAGGGACACTGTACAGTTACGTTGACCCCAAGCTTCTCTCTCTTTCTTTGCACGTGACTGGAAAGTAAGTTGGGGTATGTGAAAAATTACAAGTTTCTAATGCAAGAAATTGTATATGGCCAAATAAAGTGAATTATTAATATAAGTATTGTTTTAGGTTATTCATTACTTTAAAAAGTAATTAGGCTACATAACACCTAACTTTTAATGTGTTACACTAACAGTTCTTTTGAGATTGCGCTGCTAAACATAACTCATCAACATAAATTTAGAAATTTCTGAAATACTGACACAGATTATGGCAACCAGGGGAAGGAAAAATTAGACTTCCCAAGTATTTGCCAAAGGAAATTTATCTTTATGGATACTTCCAATGTTTTTTACGCATGGCTGCTGCATGTGTGTGCGAAGCAAAGACTGGTGACCAATAACATGCAAAGACCACAAAATACTTAAGGGTAAGCACCTTGAGCATGGGAAAGGTGCTATATAAATAAAATGTATTATTATTATTATTATTAATGGTCAAATAATCAGATCAGTCACAGAAATATCTAGGGGTTTAAACTGGGTTTCTGTGAGACCATTAAAGTATACACATCATTTTTGAAACCAGGATCCTGTGAATAACTGGGTTATTTAAGTGCATGTAAATACACTCAGTGACATTGTAACTGAGACAACAGGTTAAAAAAAAACAAATAGCAGTCAGTACATATTTCTCTACTTTTCTTTTTATTATATTGCTTTCAATGTTCAAATAATGAAAAATGTTTCTTTCTTGTAGCAGAAGTTTAAAAGAGGAGAAGGTCACATCTGGTCTCTCTAGTTGAAAGGTTTTAAAATGCTGACTTCTGATCACGACTGAAAACTATCCAGGCAAAACACAAACAGTTTCTGAGATAATGTGCAAATGTGAGCTGGAGATCTGAATATTTTAAAAACACTGCCTAGTAGGCTTGGGTGGTAAAACGGTAATATGGTATCCCGCGGGATCTAAAAATAGCAACGGTGTCAGTTTCAATACCGTTATACCATCATAAAAACAATGCACTTATATAGGAGACAAGGATTAAATATTAAATATAATTTATTTAATGCCTAAAAATGCGTATGCGATGCGTGGTTGTCATCACGTGACAGCGTGGAGGAGAAAGAGAGAGGTGGGGAAAGATGGCGAGTCGCGCACCAAGTGACCTGGTCTCGAAAAAGAACACAACTTCTGCAGTTTGGCAGTATTTCGGTTTCGGCCGAATGAGAAGGGAGAGGCGGTAAATACGGACGGACGGGCAATTTGCAAATTGTGCAACAAAAGGTGACCGCGAGAGATGGAAATACATCGAACCTAAGGTCGCATATATCTAAACCACCATCCACTCACTGCTGCGAGGATGGACCCGAGTTCACTCAGTACAACAGTTTCAACGCCTCCCGATGCAGGACCAACAACATTTAGGTCCACCGCCAGTACGCAGCCGACGATAATGGGGCCTTCGGGAAAGCAACAAAGTACAAAAGGGACAGTGTCCGTTGGAAAACCTGTACTGATGCAGTGACAAAATACTTGGCGAAGGAAATGGTCTCTTTCCACACAGTGGAAAAAAAGTCCTTTACGGACATGGTAAAGGTCCTAGATGCCCAGTACAAGCTGCCTGGACGGAAATATTTCTCACAAACAGCCGTCCCACATTTATATAGTAAAGTTAGAGACAATGTTCAAGTGCTGCTGTCAGCGTCACACAGTTATTCCTTAACAACTGACATGTGGTCGTCAGTTAACATGACACCATATACAGTATGTCTCTGACTGTCCATACTATTACACCTGACTGGAAACTTGAATCCAAATGCCTCCAAACTACGTATTTTCCTGAGAGTCATACAGCAGACAATCTTGCTGCTGCGCTCAGAGCTGCACTTCAGGAATGGCAACTTGACGAGAAAAAACTTTCAGCCATAACCACTGACAACGCTGCCAACATTCATGCCGCAATCAGGTTCCTGCATTGGCCGTGGCTATGCTGCTTCGGTCACAATCTAAACTTGGCTGTCACAAATGGATTGCATGACCAGAGGCAAAAACCGAGCCCTCGGACTATGCCGTAATATTGTCGGGGCCTTTTCACACAGCTGGCAACGTAAGCATGAACTCCACAAGAAGCAAGTGGACTTGGGACTCCCAAAACATAGTCTCATAACGGTAAGCATAAAACGTGTAGAGAGTTCCTCAGGGGCAGGGGCTCAAATATAAAAAGGGATATATATATATATATATATATATATATATATATATATATATGCTTTGCATCACATAAATTATATTGAAAAGTAGGCTATATTAAAATAGAAAACCATTTTTTAAATTGTAATTTTTTCCTGTATTTTTTATCAAGTAAATGCAGGCTTGATGCGCATAAGGGACTTATTTAGCCTGAAATAAATGTGCATGCAAATTTCACCAAGTGGAATAATATACGTTAATGGACTTATTTATTTATGCATTCATTCGTTTATTTAGGCCTATTTATTCATTCATTCGTTTATTAACGAATGAATTAAAACCTAAATAAATTTGTTTATGCCTAATTCATTCATTTGTTTATGCCTATGTATTCATTCATTTGTTTATGCCTATGTATTCATTCATTTATGCCTATTTATTCATTCATTTGTTTATTTAGGCCTATTCATTCATTTAGATAGATAGATAGATAGATAGATAGATAGATAGATAGATAGATAGATAGATAGATAGATAGATAGATAGATAGATAGATAGATAGATAGATAGATAGATAGATAGATAGATAGATAGATAGATAGATAGATAGATAGATAGATAGATAGATAGATAGATAGATAGATAGATAGATACTTTATTTAATCATTTATTCATCATTCATTAATTAATTCATCCATCCATCCATCCGTCGGCAGGACTGCGCAACTCGCTGGGGCTCCAAACTGGCAATGGTGGAGCGAATCCTCGAGCAGGCCCAAGCGATCAGACACGTCCTGTCTGATGACAGAAGGAGCAGCCTGTCCCTGACCTGGCAGAACATGGACGTCTTGAAAGCTGTTCACGAAGCACTGAAACCAGTCGGTGACTTCACTGATATTTTGTCAGGAGAAAATTATGTGACCAGTTCCTGTATCCTCCCATACTACAGCTCTGCAGGGACAATGTGTTGGCTGCGTCAGAAAATGACCCCCAGCTAACAAAGTCAATCAAAACTGGAATTCTAACAAAGCTGGAGGCCAAGTATGAATCCAATTCAGTGCGCAAAATATTGCGAAAATGCACTTTCCTCGACCCTCGTTACCGTGGAGGATATGGGAGCGGATGACAACGCATTGGCTGAGACCAAGGCTGAATTACAGGCTGAGATCGTGAGCTTAGAGGCAGCAGGTCCAGTGGCCATCAGAGTGGAAGAGGGAGAGGAGCAACCTGCACCCTCACGAAAAAAGATGACTTTAGGGAGTATGCTGCAAAAAAAATCTGATGCAATGGCAGGTCCCGTCAGCACCGTAGAGGACCGAGTCGGAGCTGAAATAACAGCCTACTGTTTGGAGCCAGTTACTCAAGGAGACGAGAACCCACTTCTCTGGTGGAAAAATGCTGCCGGGCGTTTTCCCCAAATGTCGCGAGTGGCACGAAAGTACCTGTCGTCTGTGCCACAAGCACACCATCGGAGCGGGTTTTCAGCACCGCAGGTAAAGTTGTCGGTCCACAACGCGTGCCTTGTTAAAGCCGGAAAAAGTAAACATGCTGGTTTTTCTAGCGAGAAATCTTGAATAGATTGATGCCACTTGCCATTCGTTCCTTTTCGCACTGTGTTTATTTTTATTTAATTGATTCAGGTATTTTTATTTGGTTTACGTTAAAAACGATATTGGAAAGAAGACGTTTTGTTTAGGACTATTGCTTGGCAATACTTTTTATAATATGGATGATGTTTATGTTAATTCAACTCTGGTTGACTGTTGTGGGTCTAGTTGCACTTTTTTATAAGCTGCTCATATTTGTTATTAAAAGTTGATCAGGCGGTGTGATTTAATTTAATTGATTTGTGTGCGCGTCTCTGCGGGAAAACTGTTCTGGATGTTTATGTTAATTTAATTCTGTTTGACTGTTGTATTTGCACTTTTTATAAACTGCTATTTGTTGCTAATAAAAGTTGTTAATATTGTTCTGCATGTTAATTTTGTTATTGTTTCAGTATTAGTGTTTGATATTCAGTTTCTGAACGGTTTAGGCACAAGCCAACAGTTTGGTGATGCTGTCTGAGCCTTACGTCACAATTTTTTTATTATTCACGGTAATACCGTATACCGAGGTAAAATAGGGAGGAGGTTTGACGGTATCAAAATTTGGATACCGCCCATCCCTACTGCCTAGAAATACACTATGCAACATAACTAAGATTTGATATTCATTTTGAATACACTTTAAAAATTAAAAATTTGGATAACCATGATAGTCCAACAAAGCAGTCAAATTATTTTTTAATATTATCTCCACAAATTTAATCTCAAAAAAAAAAAAATTGCAGCTTAAAATTAATTTTACATTGCAAGCCTTGCATGTGAACTGATACATGTATATGCAAGAAACCAGTAAACATTTACATTTCCTTTCATGCTTTTGAAATGTACAGATATGGGAAGCACTTCAAAAATCAGTGATCTATCCTACATGCCTTACTAAAGGTCCCCCAGCTACCACTCCTTCCAGCTTTAACCCAAAGAATCAAGATCTGATGCCACAAAAGTTCTGTACCATTGTTGCTGCAAATGTTTGTTAGATCTGATAAGAAAAAAAATTCTTTGACCACTATCCTCAGTTGACACTTATTCACAGTTATGTTGGACAATAATGGGTAGCCATGTTTTGATCTGGCCTGGGAATTTACCCAAATACCACAATACCAATGTAGTGATGGGCAATGGTTTTGGTGAAATGCATAATCACTTGCCCAGATTTCACTCTTACTAGATTCATAAATAGGACTCTCCATATAATTTCCTATTACAATGTAATTTATTTATATAAATCTCCCATGGCACAATGAAATTCATGTGTATCAATATGATGCTCAGTATAAACTAAATTAATATGTTCAACACTCTACATCTATTCAATTTGTCCTGTAACCACCTCTTACATGTCAACTAGATGTCTACCCATCAAGGACAGAAAGAAACAACTTCACTACAACAGCCTTACATCTCAATAAGTGAAATGGAGACAATGACCAGACAACAACTGTGAGCAAGAAAAAGTTAGATTACTATCTTAAACAACCAATCTGTAATGGCATAACAATTTTCAGTCACTGTTGCTGATGTGTTTCAAAGAAAGAGAGAACAAAATAAGGACATAAAATTATGTGTCACTATTCAAGAAAAGATAAATATGCAGAGCAGCTCAGCCTTCAACTGTTTAACCTAGCCTCATCATCCTGTGGGTAGGGTAGAGTTACAGAGAATTAGATGGTTTACCTGGGTGATGAGAGACTGGGTGAAAGGAATTGCTGCTGCTGCCAGTGACCGCCTCTCTCCTTGCAATAAATCAGAACTGATCACATCCTTTGGGCTTATGATGTCCCAGTCCTCCAGTAATGGGCCTAACATTGCAAAAGCAAAGAATAACCAATAATATACATTTACCATGATTTGTAAAACCTGTTTAGCACAATAATATATTTACAGTAGTCAGCAATTTAAAAATTGGTTGAATTGAATCATGACCTCAGTTGTGTAGTTCGACATTCCCAGTGACTTAATCAGACTGGTCTATGTCTCACCATGATAACATCAAACAGATCTGATTTTGTGTTAAACAGTAGGGGCTCATTCATGTGCAAGGACTGACATCCAATTTGCACTCACCAGAAAAAACAAAGCCAAACAATGTGGTCTCAAAAAAAGAAGGAACACAAGAATGTACAGACAGAAGGAAGGTGTTTCTAGAATTTGTCTTACCAAGACAGAATTGAGAAAGGAATACAAAAGTTCCAAGACTGAAGCTGAATTCGGCATACCAGGAAAGCCTTTTTACAAGAATCGTTGCTGTTGTGAAGTAAGTTACTGGCCATAAAAATGTGGGACACTACTGATACTTTGGAAATGTAAAACTGTGCTGAACCACTGAACAGAGTTGTACAGTCTCTCATCTCCTGCAATTCCTAGTCCTATAATCCGAGATTCTCAACGTGACAAGATCCAGCAAATGTTATCATTAGGTTTGAATTAGAAATCATGTATTGTCCTGTCATCTTAAGGCAAAACACAAAATGAGAGTAAAGCACATGTCCTAACATTAAAATCTTCTTCCATAACTCTTTTCTTGCTCTAAGATTAGAAATGAAGAGAAAAGTATAACAGATTTTGGTGTAAAGACCACATATTAGGATAAAATTAAATTGTGGTCATGACACCAGCTATACCCAGGATGGCCGCAGTTAAATAACGCGAAATGAGATGCTTGTAGTAAACAATAAACCAAATTGGGGTAAAAGAGACATAACTGCCAGAATGACAAAAACATAACCCAACCAGAAACATCAGTAAAAACTGGCCAAAAATTAAACAAACAACATTTCAAATAAAGAAAAACTTGATAATTGTGCCATAAAAAGCACAAAGCTGGATCCTTTTAGGCTACATTCATAAATATTTTCCTCAGTTAAAAATAATGCATTTTAAATAAATGGGTATACTCACTATCCTCAGCTGGTTTTATGTCAATCTTAAGCTGAAGGCAGGGCTTTGATGCACTGACAAAGGCCGCATCAAGATCCCAGTCAGAAAGAAGAGAGAGGTATACCTCTGAACCCTGTCTGTCTCGAGACAAATAGCTGATGGCAAAATTCCTCTTCCTGTTTCAGAACATAACAAAAAAATGTAATATTCATTTATAAGAGATTAGACATAACTGTTACTATTACAGATGTTAGAAAATGTTACCAAAATGCAACATAATCAAATAAATTGCATGGAATGAAAATATTTCAATGCTACAGAGAAAATATTAACATTTTTTTTTACATATGTAAATATAAAAACACACAGCCTGTGTTTACTAATCCTTGTGGTAACATTTTTTATCTCCTCCTCCTTCTCAACTCCTTTCTGGCTTTTCATATTTTAGATTTTTTTTACTGTGGAGTGTTTAGGAAAAGATTTGGTGCAAACAGCTAACCTGAATAAACCCAGAAAATGGACATTAAACCAATTAGTGTGATTCTGATGAGGATAAATTGGTCTCTGTAATCCTGAATGCTTTCATAAAGAAATATTACATTCAAAATCCATCTACTGTTATGCACCTAGCAAAATAAAAGGTAAGCCATTATACTAGTTATGCACAAACCACTTATATTCACGTTTTAACAGCCACAGTAGTCCTCCCTGTTTCCTAAAGTGGGATTGGCAATGTGGCCAATTTGATTACTTTAGCCCACCTTACATTTAAATGGAAACTCAGAGAGAGGATAACAAAATTTTAGGATCTCTATTCACAGACCCAACACCAGACATGTTATATTCCACCAATTTTTTTGGCTAAAATATTTTTAAACAAATATTTCAAGAAAAATCAGAGTAGTGCACGAAAAAGAAACATGCTCGAACAGAGTTAAGGTTTTGAATTAAAGACAGGACTCTTCACCAATGAATGAGTGTAGAAGGCAGGTTTTCAATTCAAAAGCACAATCCTATTAAAACAAATAATATATCTGCTATTGCTACAAACCACACTGGGAAAGTAATAAATATTTTTAATTTCTGGTGGAATATTCTTACATAAACTAAACAAAATAATTAGATCAAGACTGTTAACTGCAGTCAGAAAAAACAGATGGACTCACCTTTCAACGATTTTTTGAAAGTACACAGTTAGCTAAATTATACAATATGTAAAAAAAGAACAAATCTGTTTATCAGACTGAAGTCTTAATTTAATACATCTAGTCCACTATATTTCCTATTTTGTCTTTCAAAGTTAATAACAATCCCAAATAAAAAAAAAAAAACAGCTGGGACAGTAAGGAAAATGCAAATAAATAAAAAATGCAGTGATTCTTATATTTACTTAGAATTTTATTTAATTGCAGACAGTATGAACCTAATATATTTTATGTTTTTGTCTGGTCAATTTAATTTCATTTGTTAATATACTAAACATCCAGTCCTGCTTTTCAGGCTTGCAACATATTCCAAAAAAAGTTGGGACAGGGCAAGATAGGGCCAGTAATGCAGTAAAAAATAATTAAATAATGATATTAAACAGGTGATGACAACAGGAAATTGTAATCATGATTTGGTACAAAAGCAGTATCCATAAAAGGCTGAACGTTTGAGGAGCAAAGATGGGCAGAGGATCTCCAGTTTATCAATAAATGTGTGAGAAAATTGTTGAAATGTTTAAAAACAATGTTCCTCAAAGAAAGATTGGATATTTCTCCCTCTACAATGCATAATATTACTTGAATGATTCAAGGAATCTGGAGGAATTTCAGTGCATAAAGGGTAAGGGCGCAAGCCCAAGATGAATACCTGTGATCTCCTATCCCTCAGAGGGCACTGCATCAAGAACCGTCACTCATCAATAGCTGATATAACCACATGGGCAAAGGATTTCTTTGCCAAATCTTTGTTAAGCACTACAATACAGAGTTTCATTCACAAATGCCACTTAAAACTTTACTGTGCAAAAAAGAAGCCTTATGTTAACCATGTCCAGAAGCAAAATCTCTGGGCTCAGAAGCATCTGGGATGGAGCATCACATAGTGGAAACATGTATTGTGGTCAAATGAATCAGTATTCCAGATCTTTATTGGAAGAAATGGATGCCATTTGCTTCGGACCAAAGACAAAAAGGGTCATCCAGACTGTTATCAGCAACAAGTCCGAAAGCCGGGGTTTCTCATGGTACATGGTTTTGTCAGTGCCCTTGACAAAGGTAATTAATAATTTCTGTGACAGAAGCATTAATGCAGAAAAGCCCATTGAGATTTGAGAGCAACATATGTTGCCTTCAAGAGGACATCTTTTCCAGGGATGTCCATGCATTTCTATACAAGACAATGCAAAACCACATTCTGCACACATTACAAAGCATGGCTATAGAAGAAGAGGGTATGGGTACTGGACTTGCCTTAATGCAGTCCTGACCTGTCCCCAGTAGAGAATGCGTGAAAAATTTTGAATCAAAAAATGTGACAAAGACAACCCCATACTGTTGTACACTTTAAGACGTATTTGCAGGAAGAAAGGGACAAAATAGCACTAAAATGCTTCATAGCTTAGTATCCTTAGTGCCAAAACGTCTTTTAAGTGTTGTAAGAAGGCATGGTGACATTACAAGGTGGTGAATGCTTTACTGTCCCAACATACTGAATATGTTGCAGACCTAAAATGCAGGAATGGATGTATATTAACAAATAAAATTAAATTGACAAGACAAAACAAGAAATATCTTGGGTTCATACCGTCCCAACATTTTCTGATTTGGGGCTGTATTATAGCCACCCTCAAAATACACTTCCATGACACTTCTACAAAAATGACTTATTTCATATCTGAGGCGACATGCTTTAGACTTCTGACAGACTATCTGCATCAGTAAACTCGGTTATGGTTACAGATTTTATATTAAAAGCTATACATGGTATAAGAATGATTTTGCAGCACTTGCAGTTAAACATTATGCACAAGGTAGTTCTAACTTACCCATTAAGATCAAAGGCTCTGATCAATATGTGTTGCAAGACCTCGAGGGAAGTGATCTGAGGGTCTACTGCAAAGGTGCGGAACTCCGGCTGTAGGTAGCCTTCACACTTCTTCAGATAAGAAGAAGAAAAAAAAGCTTTAGTAATGTCAGTTGTACTTGATTTGTACATATACGTGCATTTCCTTACACTTTCAATTTGGGATGTTGGGGTGTGGACCTGTATATAAACAAAGTGCATGGAAAGTGTTGTTGGTTTACACAAATACCATCGCTCTTTAACACAATGACTTTAACACAATGACTTCATAACTATATATATATATAATATATATATAGGCTATATATATATATATATATATATATATATATATATATATATATACACATATACACACATATACATACATACATACATACACGTGGACAAAATTGTTGGTACCCTTCAGTCAATGAAAGAAAAACTCAAAATGGTCACAGAAATAACTTTAATCTGACAAAAGTAATAATAAATAAAAATTCTATGAAATTTAACCAATGAAAGTCAGACATTGATTTTCAACCATGCTTCAACAGAATTATTTAAAAAATAAACTCATGAAACAGGCCTGGACAAAAATGATGGTACCCGTAGAAAAGACTGAAAATAATGTGACCAAAGGGACATGTTAATCCAAGGTGTGTCCACTAATTAGCATCACAGGTGTCTACAATCTTGTAATCAGTCAGTGGACCTATATATAGGGCTCCAGGTAGTCACTGTGTTGTTTGGTGACATGGTGTGTACCACACTCAACATGGACCAGAGGAAGCGAAGGAAAGAGTTGTCTCAGGAGATTAGAAAGAAAATTATAGACAAGCATGTCAAAGGTAAAGGCTATAAGACCATCTCGAAGCAGCTTGATGTTCCTGTGACTACAGTTGCACATATTATTCAGAAATTTAAGATCCATGGGACTGTAGCCAACCTCCTGGACGTGGCGCAGGAGGAAAATTGATGCCAAATCAAAGAGACGGATAATACGAATGGTAACAAAAGAGCCCAGAAAAACTTCTAAAGAGATCCAAGGTGAACTTCAAGCTCAAGGAACATCAGTGTCATATCGCACCATCCGTCGTTGTTTGAGCCAAAGTGGACTTCATGGGAGACGACCAAAGAGGACACCATTGTTGAAAACAAATCATAAAAAAGCCAGACTGGAATTTGCCAAACTACATGTGGACAAGCCACAAAGATTCTGGGAGAATGTCCTATGGACAGATGAGAAAAATTGAACTTTTGCCAAGGCACATCAGCTCTATGTTCACAGACGGAAAAATGAAGCATATCAAGAAAAGAACACTGTCCCTTCTGTGAAACATGGAGGAGGCTCTGTTATGTTCTGGGGCTGCTTTGCTGCATCTGGCACAGGGTGTCTTGAATCTGTGCAGGGTACAATGAAATCTCAAGACTATCAAGGGATTCTAGAGAGAAATGTGCTGGCCAGTGTCAGAAAGCTTGGTCTCAGTCGCAGGTCATGGGTCTTGCAACAGGACAATGACCCAAAACACACAGCTAAAAACACCCAAAAATGGCTAAGAGGAAAACATTGGACTATTCTAAAGTGGCCTTCTATGAGCCCTGACCTCAATCCTATTGAGCATCTTTGGAAAGAGCTGAAACATGCCGTCTGGAAAAGGCACCCTTCAAACCTGAGACAACTGGAGCAGTTTGCTCATGAGGAGTGGGCCAAAATACCTGCTGAGAAGTGCAGAAGTCTCATTGACAGTTATAGGAATCGTTTGATTGCAGTGATTGCCTCAAAAGGTTGTGCAACAAAATATTAAGTTAGGGGTACCATCATTTTTGTCCAGGCCTGTTTCATGAGTTTATTTTTAAATAATTCTGTTGAAGCATGGTTGAAAATCAATGTCTGACTTTCATTGGTTAAATTTCATAGAATTTTTATTTATTATTACTTTTGTCAGATTAAAGTTATTTCTGTGACCATTTTGAGTTTTTCTTTCATTGACTGAAGGGTACCAACAATTTTGTCCACGTGTGTACATACATACATACATACATACATACATACATACATACATACATACATACATACAGTGGGTACGGAAAGTATTCAGACCCCCTTCAATTTTTCACTCTTTGTTATATTGCAGCCATTTGCTAAAATCATTTAAATTAATTTTTTCCCCTCATTAATGTACACACAGCACCCCATATTGACAGACAAAAAAAAAAAAAAAGAATTTTTGAAATTGTTGCAGATTTATTTAAAAAAAAAACTGAAATATCACATGGTCCTAAGTATTCAGACCCTTTGCTCAGTATTTAGTAGAAGCACCCTTTTGAGCTAATACAGCCATGAATCTTCTTGGGAAAGATGCAACAAGTTTTTCACACCTGGATTTGGGAATCCTCTGCCATTCCTCCTTGCAGATCCTCTCCAGTTCTGTCAGGTTAGATGGTAAATGTTGGTGAAGAGCCATTTTTAGGTCTCTCCAGAGATGCTCAATTGGGTTTAAGTCAGGGCTCTGGCTGGGCCATTCAAGAACAGTCACAGAGTTGTTGTGAAGCCACTCCTTCATTATTTTAGCTGTGTGCTTAGGGTCATTATCTTGTTGGAAGGTAAACCTTCGGCCCAGTCTGAGGTCCTTAGCACTCTGGAGAAGGTTTTTGTCCAGGATATCCCTGTACTTGGCCGCATTCATGTTTCCCTCGATTGCAACCAGTTGTCCTGTCCCTGCAGCTTAAAAACACCCCCACAGCATGATGCTGCCACCACCATGCTTCACTGTGGGGACTGTATTGGACAAGTGATGAGCAGTGCCTGGTTGTCTCCACACATACCGCTTAGAATTAAGGCCAAAAGTTCTATCTTGGAGTTTGCTAAAAGACACCTGAAGGACTCTGAGATGGTGAGAAATAAAGATTCTCTGGTCTGATGAGACCAAGATAGAAAGATGAAAAATTGAAGGGGGTCTGAATACTTTTATGTACCCACTGTGTGTGTGTGTGTATATATATATATATATATATATATATATATATATATATATATATATATATATATATATATATATATATATATATATATATATATATATAGTCACGCACGTCGCCATGAATCTGCCTGCACCACTACTTACTACGCCACTATGTTACTTCCGCCCTTCCTCAGCATTCAACTTGTGACATCAGCAATCCCACCATTCAAGTCGGCTCCTACCCAGCATACCTCTCTTCTTCTGGTCCCTCCTCCATAAATGTTCCTCCTCCGCCATCTTTGGCCGGTCAAAACTGTTGTATTGATGCATTGACCATTGTGGATCTATTATATTTCTACAGTATACGGGTCCGGAAAACCCCAAACCTTTATGCTTGTTGTTGTGTTCTTTTTACTATATGTATACACACATATACACATATACACATATATACACATATATATATATATATATATATATATATATATATATATATATATATATATACACACATACATATACATATATACATACATATATACATACACACACACACATACTGTATATACACACACACATACATATATACACACACACACATTCATACATACACATACAGTATACATACATATATATAAGAAGTATTACACGGCCCACACTAAGGAACATGTTTACATACTGAGGAAAAAAGGGAGTTGCCCCTCAATGCAAATAATTCCACAGAGGCCAATGTAATTCAAAAAAAGGCATAGTTATTACAATAAGTAACACTGGCGAGGATAAACATAAGGAGCAAGAGAGTATACCAATAGAATGGAAACCCTAAACAGCTTACCTAAAAATGTATTCGAACCACTGTCTGACAGGTTATGAACCTTGATCAAGTACCCACCAAAGTAAAAGTAAAAGTAAAGCCAGTTTCTCCTTTCCTCATCTGTAATATTAAGCAATTCTTTTGGGCTCCCTTCCTTCTAATAATTAGTCTCTTTACAAGAATTCAAATTAGTAATTTATATTTTTGATAAAAAATACTTAGTACTAGCTTTCTTAATTTACATATAAAATGCAAAAAATGGTTGACAAAGTTTTGTTAAAGAATTGTCACAAAATAAAACCCTATAGGCTCAGGTCAGGGTTTGCCATCTCTGGTCCTGGAGGATCACTGTGGCTACAGGTTTTCATTAGAACCCTTTTCTTAATGAGTGACCTGTTTTTGCTGCTAATTAACTTCTTTTTAATTAATTTTAATTTACTTATTCTTGAAGACTCAGATCCCTGAATTGTTTCTTTTTCCTTAACTAGCAGTCATACAATAATGAGATACAAAATGAACCAACACATGACCAGCAAACTGTGTCCATCACACAATATCTGAAAATAAAGAAAGTTGAAGGTCTCAGGAATGTTGATCTGCTCTGGTCCCCAAAACATTTTACCAGAGCTCTTAGAAAGAGAAAATCAACCATTTTGGAAATGTCTGCTAATGCACCACGATAGTAGCAAGCAGCCATGAAATTAAAGAACTGGTTTAATTAATGACAAGAATCGGCACCTCATTAAGCAGCTGGTTGGAGTGAAATTGGTTGGAGTTTGAGGGCCTGACTTAGTTGGCTCACTCACTTCACATTTCACTTGTGTTTGGGTGCCTTTTAAGGAAAGAAATTAAGCAATTCAGAGGAATGATGAAGAAATTCAGGGGAACAAATCTTAAAAAAGCAATTCAATTAAAATGAATTCACAAGATGTTAATTAGCAGCAAAAACAGGGCACTCATTAAAAAAAGGGTTAAAATGAAAACCTGCAGCCACAGTGGTCCTCCAGGACCGGACTTGGCAACCCCTGCTAATCTAAAATATTGAAGACAGCACCCTAATATATAAGCATCATAAAAGGATCATGCCTTGTGTTTCACCCTTATAAAGATGTTCTCCAGCTCTTAAATAATTTTGTTTCATGCAGAATGTATTCCCATCTTTTCCATACATACCATTCTTAATGGTTTACAATAAATGCAAGACCCCATTATTATATACAGTGAGTCTAGTTAAAAAAAAAAGCAGTTTGACTATCTCCTATATTAACCTAAAATATGAAATAAACATCAGCCTACTAGGCAGGCAGTGTGGTGTAGGGGTTAAAGCTGTGGCTATCAAACTCTGAGGTTGTGGGTTCAAATCTCACTGCTGACACGGTGTGAAAATGAGCAAATCATTTTCCTTGCCTGTGCTCCAATTGTAAAAACAAAACTAATGTTACCAATTGTATCACTCAAATATTGTAAGTCACCATGAATAAAGGCATCAGGCAAATAATAATAATAACAAAACTGATAAGTCATTTAAAACTATCGCTTAGTAACTCTGCCCCCCACCAAATGAGTATTTCAAAGCAATATAAACACACATTGCAACAAAAGATTCCAGCTACTGAATATCCTAGGAATGCATGATAATATCGGCCACAGATAATTATCGGCTGATAATAGACAATTATGACGTCATACAGATAATTCCGATAATGAAAAATCCACCGATAAAATGGACCGATAATAAAACCCTCAAATTGTACACTTGCCCGACTGTTTTCTCCCGCTACTATGCTCTCGGCTCCTCACCCCCGCCCATCCTGCAAGCTTCTGTCGCATGTAAGTGACGTCACAGATCTGTCTGCAAGACAACACACTGGAAAACATGGCGGTGAATTCCTCCGTGTGGGCTTTCTATAGCGTGTCAGAGAAAGATGATTCACTCGCTGTTTTTAACGCATGTTCTGCAAAAGTGCCACGAGGGGGTAAAAAAAGAACAAGCTACAACACAACAAATGTTATAAGTCACTTAAAAACCAGACACCGCGACAACGTGTGGAAGGAATATGAAGCTGCTACCAGTGCTAAGTTTAGCGCTCTTCTCGACAAAAAACGAAAAGCCTCTGGACTGGTAACTATTGGCAAGGTATTTGATAAATGTAAAAAGTTCAACAAGAATGACCCACGAGCTAAGGGGATTAACGACAGAATCATGGAACTAATAGCCTTTGCTGACCAGCCGTTTTCTTCAGAGGACCTAAGCTTTCAGCAGCTAATGCACTATTTGGAGCCACGTTATGAAATACCCAGCCGCTACTTTTCAGACACCTGTCTACCAGATCTGTACCAGGTTCTTGCAACACTCATTCATAGTTTGCTTGACAAAAATGCGAAACATATCAGTCTTACCACGGACATATGGACTTCTGATGTTAGTCAGGTGAGCATGCTAAGCATGACTGCTCAATGGCTTGATGAAGAATACAACATGTACAGGGCCACGCTCCACGCACAGGAACTCCCTGGATCCCACACTGCCCAAGCGATCAACAACACATTTGAAAAAATATTTCAGCACTGGAATATAGGAAAGGAGACTGTGCATGTTGTGCTGCGGGACAATGCATGGAACATGATCAAGGCAATGGAGTTGTGCGGGGTTGCCAGCCTGGGCTGCATGGCCCATACTTTACAGCTAGCAGTAAACAAAGCTGTCCGAAGTCAAAGGACTGTATCTGACTGTATTGCTATAGGGCGTAAAATTGTTGGCCATTTCAAGCACTCACAAGTAGCCACTTCAACTCTGGCACAGTTAAACATGAGACTTGGAATAACACCTGCACGTCTTCAACAAGATGTGCCCACTCGATGGAATAGCACATTTTATATGCTCAGGAGCCTATTGCAGCAAAAGCAGGCTTGCAGCATATGGAGTTGACAATAAATTACCCGCAACACTGAGCCCATTGCAATGGACCCTTATTGAGAACATGCTTACCATTCTAGATCCGTGTGAGCAGATGACGAGAGACATAAGCAGAGCCACTGCTACAGCTGCTGATGTTATTCCTGCAGTTCAAGCTTTGAAACGCTTCTTAACAAAGAATGTTCACACAGACCATGGTGTGAAAACATCCAAGAGCACGCTGTTTTGGCGCTTTTCCACTGCATAGTACGGCACGACACGGTTCAGTTCAGCTCACTTTTGGGGGGTTTTCCACTGGGAACAGTACCTGGTACCTGGTCCTTTTTTTAGTACCACCTCAGCCGAGGTTCCAAGCGCGTCGAACCGTTACCAAAACGTGACGTGTAAACTCTGCTGGTCACTGATTGGCCGGAGAAAATCGTCATTACTGCGTCACTGAACTTGCGACACGAGACACAACAGACCCGCTAGATTTTTAGCACAGCCAGCGAAGGTTCGGACGCACCATTTTGTTTTAACCAAAAATGGCTGTTTCGTGGTCTATTGAGGAAGTACAGACATTCCTCTCGTTGGTAGCCGAGGAGCGGATCCAGCGAGAGCTGGATGGGGCGAAGCGGAATGAAAACGTTTTTCAGGAGGTCGGCGCAACTATAACGACACGTGAATAATCCCGCCCACTCTAAAGCGGTACTAAACTGCAGTCGAAACGCAAAACCGAGCTGAACTGAGCCGAACCAAGGTGAGCTGTACTGAACCATGCTGTGCCGTACTATGCAGTGGAAAAGCGCCATTAGAGGCTGTTAACAAACGGTTTGATCACATTGAAGCGGAGCCACTGTACGTACTGGCAACCATTTTAGACCCCAGATACAAGGACCGGTACTTCACTACAAGCAAACAACAGGCGAGAGAAATGCTACAGGAACGGTTGGAGTCCAGCCTGGACCCCTGTGATTCACTATGTAAGTTTTTTTTCCATATATTACTTTTTAAATAAATAAGTGTGTATTAACTCTTTTAGGGCAAATTTTTTTTTTGTTTCTTATCTCCCAGGGCTGAATATTTTTCCAAAAACTAACATTTTTTAAAAAAGAACACAAAGCAATTGTTTAACATATCAAATCAACAAAAAATATTTACTTTTGACAAATGTTACTGTCTTGCATGTTGTATGAGCCTGCATACTCTATGATTTCACATATATATCACATACATTTTACACAGCAAAGTCCTGCAAAGTCTGATCTCGCTCAAAGCAGCCAATTTCAGTCATTGCCACATTGCACTGCTTACAATATGTGTTGCTTTGGTGCCTACTTTTCTCATCTTTTGTCGTAGGTTTACACTTTGAAAAACGAGAATGCGATGCAAACGCAGCCCGCGATTCAAAAAATTTCTCTGCCTACCTGTTTATCTCATCTGACGGTAGCTGAAAAGCAGCATCAGGAGAGAGAAGCCTGAAGTACAGCAGCTGGTGATCTGTCGTGTCCAACAGCAAGCCATGCCGTCTTGTGAAGTCCAGCAGCCAGATCGGCTCTCAACGGATCAATGTCTGTGTATTTATCCCACGCAAACCTTGCCGTAGATGCATCGGCTGCGCGAAGCGCTCAACTGGCAGCAGATCTGCTGGCGTAGCATCGGCTGGTGTTTGATCAGCTGATGCCGGCTTCTCACTCTCTTGCTCGATCTCCTGATCACTGTCAATAAAATCCGATTCTGAAAAATCAGAGTCCGACTCCGTGATAATGCGCAAAACAATGTCTGCCGAGTGTTTTCTTTTCTGCACTCGCTTCGCTCCATTGTCACATGTCGATGCCATCTTGCCATTGTTTACATTTCGCAACTCACGCACACGCTAGGATTAGTTGCCGAGTCAACGAGTCTAGCATTCCTCCAAGCACAGAGGGAATGCCTGTGACGTGACAGTGAGATTTGTCGCCATTAACAGCTGATTATCGCCCTCTATCCCTGGATGTCGACTTTAGTCGACATTCGCCCTCAACCCCTCCTGTCGACACTCGCCCTAAAAGAGTTAAACATTTTTAGAGGACTAGCTCTCAATTGCAGGTTGTGTTATAAATTGACATGAGCAGTTAAAATAATAAACCTTGTTTTTTGTGTCCCAGCAGACAGTCCAGATGAACCACAGGCACAGACCACCAAAGCAGATGGGAAGAGTTCAACTTCTCTCCTTGACATGTATGCTGAAATCTTTAAAGAAAATGATGATGGCACTCAACATGCAGGGCTGAGCGATACTGTTGTTGTGGAGGTACATTGCTTTCTTTTTTTTTTTAAATTAAAATTTACTGAAAAATGGACTGACTGAACTTAAAAATATTTCTATTTTAGATGCAAACATATCTCTCCGAGTCTACACTTCCAATGAGCCCAGAGAACTCACCTGAAAACCACGAGAAGACCATGACACCACTTGAGTACTGGAACAGCAACAAGTACCGTTTCCCACACCTGGCACAGCTTGCACACAAATACTTGTCCGCCCCCTGCACTAGCATTGACAGCGAGCGTTTTTTTTTTCTGCTGCTGCAAATGTACTGGATGAGAAAAGAAACAGACTAAGCTGTGACAAAGCAGAGATGCTGGTTTTTGTCAAGAAAAATCTCCCACTGATCAGACCATAGTTAACAAAGAAAAAATAAATGAAATATAGCTGTTGTTCTATGCCTTTTTGGCATTCTGATTTGTAAGGTCATGCTGTTGTTGTTATGTTTGTGAAAAGTCCAGTTTTTTAAGGCCCAACCTTATAAGACTTAGCTAGCAGCCATTTATTTTGCACTTAAGTTGAAGATTAATGCACTTTATTACAAGACTAAGCAAAATTCACTTTATTTGAAGAGTAAACAAGCATTTTATTTTAAGAGTAAGCTAGCATTTTTTGCACTTTAATTTAGGCTAATAATTTTTGTATTGAGAAAATGCACTTGTTGCATTATTTAAGGTCAAGTCTTATTTGTTCTGGCAATTGTAAAGGCCTTTCATTGTTGACAGATTATCAAAGCATGTTATTTATGCTGAAAAAAGTTAATAAAATAACTTTTTGTACAATGTGTTCAGTTTCTTTTTAGATGAATATAGTGCTATAGGTTTATTGGATTAAATCAGAGCTATACTTACTTTGTACTTATACATTTTTACTCAGGTATTTTAAAAATGTAATTATCGGTTGGTTATCGGTTATCGGATATAAGAAGCAGGAATTATCGGTTATCGGTATCGGCTGTGAAAAGTCATTATCGTGCATCCATAGAACATTCACTTTGTGATGTACAGAGCCCAAAGTCGAAGATAGTAGTATCACATGCTGTAACACTGGCACTCTGGTTGTTAGATAGATAAACCAGATTTTTTGCAACTTTGATCATCCAATCCTCTGTCCAGTATAAAGCACATGACACAGTAGCTATTGCATAAATTTCGAACAAACAACAGAGCATGACACACACTGCACATATTGTGGAAGCTTAACTTAACACATTTTCTGGAACAATAACAGTAACATATGCTATTTATTTTCATCATTACATTTCATCGGTTGCCGTTTTTCATGAACTACTGTGTGTGTTTTGTTTGTGCTTTGTTGTATATAATGTGTAATCGGAATAAGGGGAACAGGGGTGATATCATTGTTTTCTCATTTCATTTGTATTCATTACACTCTTTATTTTCTGTTTGATTACCGCTTTGCTTTGTTTTATCTCGGTGTGTGAGTGCCGCGGGTCAGATGCATCCCTGGAATCTCCACCATAAAAATAAATAAACCACCATCTTCCCGACTGCAGCTTCTCGTGCAACGCTACGCTTACTTAAAAGCCTGAACGGTATCTGTCCTTTTTGGCATATTGCTTTGTTTGTTTTTCCTCCCCCAGACATTCTCTGCTCCTGTTGGGGGTTGTGCTCCCCTATGATGTTTGTCTATTCTTTAATCGATAACTAACTGCATACTGAGCTCCTTTTACTTCTGAGACATGTTTGTTTGAAGGGTTTGAATAAAGATCCTCTCTCTACAATCTCCTGTGTGTCTGTGCAATTCTGTGACCCAAGCGTGACACCCTGCAGCGTCACTGTCCCCAGGATTCAGTCACAGCGCTAGAATAGCCTGCAAGCATCAGCGCTTACCTCTGTGTGCTTGCGTGCAGCCAGTTCAAGCGCAGTTGGCTCAGTGATTTACTGAGTTTTGTCCATGGCGTCAGTTGCACTTTGTACATATTGTTCCAGTAGTTTTTTTTAAATAGTTTGTACAGTTCATTAGCAGTGTGTAAAATGATCAGTGTTGCAGCTCTTGGCATGAAAAAAAAATGTGTTCAATTAAAATATCACTTTTTCTTTGTTAATTGTGACGTTTACTTAAAGTGCAGCAAAAAAGTATTTGGCGTCCAGGGATGCAATTGCCCCCAACTATGTGGCAGTTTAAGGGTTAAAGCTCGAAGATGACACTGAAACGAGCTACACTGTCTAAGGCTTCTAGCAATGAAAACGCGCTTGCATGAATTACAGTACATATAGCGGTAACAACGGTATTTTATATTCTAGCACTGCGGGAGACATAGCAGTACAGTATTACAGGTTTACCTTCACATTCTTTATTTTCAGGTAATGTATTAAGCGGAGTTTAAAATTAATTTAAAGTTTTTTGGGTCATATTTTGGGGTTATGAAAATAGGCAATTTGTTTTAACCATATCCAAAATTTGCAGTTTTTCACAATTCACAGGTGTTCTAGGAACGTAACACCTGTGAATTTGGGGTGTGTACTGTATATCTCTCTACTAGTTGAAATACCCGGTGTTGCCCGGGAGGAAAACAAAGTGTTTTTTTTTTGTTTGAGAAAAATATAATTAAAAAAAACACATCTTTAAAAATAAAAATAAATTAACAAACAATTAAGACTTACTAATGTGCTTATGATGTTTACTGAAGTGCCTTGTTATATACAGTGTTTTTAGTTTTTCCGTCTTTAGCCAATATATAAAGGTTCTTAGGACTTTGTACCCTTGAACATGCCACATAAAGTTGTCCATGTGAGAAACAGGCTGTGTTCAAATTGATTCCAGCCAGTTTCAATGATTGTCCAAACGTTCTGAGAATCAAGTGGATAATAACAGACATACGAGACCGAATCTCCAATTAGTCTCTTCCAGTTTAGATTGTGTAACAATCAATTAAATGTTAAATATTTTACCTATATAAATAAATATTATAAGTTAAATATCATAGCTATATTTGGTTTATACATTACCTTTGATTTTGAAAAGTTAATTAAATAAGTTTTTGATTATGAATGTATTAAAAAAAATTGTAACACCAACACGTTAGCTATGATGTTGCAAAACAAATGACATTTAGTTCATTAATGAATATAAAAAATTGCAAATAGAGCCGATGAATCCACAAAATAAATATGTTTATGGTAGATAAAAATAAAATTGCTTACTTATCTTATATATAACAGATAGCCTATTTTAATCAAAATATAATCACGGAATACATTCAAAGTAGTGTAAAAATGATGGGAAAAGCGAAGCCTTTAAGTTTTTTTGACAGGTTCATTTTTGTTTTGTGGTGTAGTAACAAGATTTTACATGCAGAATTTGACGACGTAAAAAACATCAATTAAATTAATATTATTATTAGGTTGATTTAACTCCATTACTAACTACTACAATATTGTTACAATAAGAATAATGCAAGATGAAAATATACTTAACAAAAACAAAAATTGAACATCAAACAAATAATCTTATGTATTTTTCATGATAAAATTGTCGGTTGCTTTTACCGAGCACACCAGAAACGTTTAGAGCGTCAACTGGATGATAATATACATATAAGACCTCAAGACTGTTACAGTCTGCGTTATACAGTGCATCCGGAAAGTATTCACAGCGCATCACATTTTCTACATTTTGTTATGTTACAGCCTTATTCCAAAATGGATTAAATTCATTTTTTCCCTCAGAATTCTACACACAACACCCCATAATGACAACGTGAAAAAAGTTTACTTGAGGTTTTTGCAAATGTATTAAAAATAAAAAAAACTGAGAAATCACATGTACAAGTATTCACAGCCTTTGCTCAATACTTTATCGATGCACCTTTGGCAGCAAGTACAACCTCAAGTCTTTTTGAATATGATACCACCAGCTTGGCACACCTATCCTTGGCCAGTTTCGCCCATTCCTCTTTGCAGCACCTCTCAAGCTCCATCAGGTTGGATGGGAAGCGTCAGTGCACAGTCATTTTAAGATCTCTCCAGAGAGATTCAATCGGATTCAAGTCTGGGCTCTGGCTGGGCCACTCAAGGACATTCACAGAGTTGTCCTGAAGCCACTCCTTTGATATCTTGGCTGTGTGCTTAGGGTCGTTGTCCTGCTGAAAGATGAATCGTCACTCCAGTCTGAGGTCAAGAGCGCTCTGGAGCAGGTTTTCATCCAGGATGTTTCTGTACATTGCTGCAGTCATCTTTCCCTCTATCCTGACTAGTCTCCCAGTTCCTGCTGCTGAAAAACATCCCCACAGCATGATGCTGCCACCACCATGCTTCACTGTAGTGATGGTATTGGCCTGGTGATGAGCGGTGCCTGGTTTCCTCCAAACGTGTTGCCTGGCATTCACACCAAAGAGTTCAATCTTTGTCTCATCAGACCATAGAATTTTGTTTCTCATGGTCTGAGAGTCCTTCAGGTGCCTTTTGGCAAACTCCAGTTGGGCTGCCATGTGCCTTTTACTAAGGAGTGGCTTCCGTCAAGCCACTCAACCGTATAGCCTGATTGGTGGATTGCTGCAGAGATGGTTGTCCTTCTGGAAGGTTCTCCACTCTCCACAGAGGACCTCTGGAGCTCTGACAGAGTGACCATCAGGTTCTTGGTCACCTCCATGACTAAGGCCCTTCTCCCCCGATCGCTCAGTTTAGATGGCCGGCCAGCTCTAGGAAGAGTCCTGGTGGTTTCGAACTTCTTCCACTTACGGATGATGGAGGCCAAGGTGGTCATTGGGACCTTCAAAGAGCAGAAATTTTTCTGTAACCTTCCCCAGATTTGTGCCTCGAGACAATCCTGTCTCGGAGGTCTACAGACAATTCCTTTGACTTCATGCTTGGTTTGTGCTCTGACATGAACTGTCAACTGTGGGACAGGTGCGTGCCTTTCCAAATCATGTCCTATCAACTAAATTTACCACAGGTGGACTCCAATTAAGCTGCAGAAACATCTCAAAGATGATCATGGGTAACATGATGCACCTGAGCTCAATTTTGAGCTTCATGGCAAAGGCTGTGATACTTATGTACATGTGCTTTCTCAGTTTTTTTATTTTTAATAAATTTGCAATACCCTCAAGTAAACTTTTTTCACGTTGTCATTATGGGGTGTTGTGTGTAGAATTCTGAGAAAAAAATGAATTTAATCCATTTTGAAATTAGGCTGTAACATAACAAAATGTGGAAAAAGTGATGCGCTGTGAATACTTTCCAGATGCGCTGTATGTATTCCAAATGACGATGTACTTTTGTTACCCTATAAAGCTCTAGCACTTCACTCGAAGATAAACAATGAGCACTGAGAAACTTCTTTGCGAATTGAACTGCAGCGGTTGGTGGGGGGATGGGATACCAAATTGCTTGCTGCTTATCAACATATTTACAGGACAAAAGATGCTGACGGAGAGATGAGAAAGGATTTATGGTAAGCCGGATTTACGAGTTTTCTCGTAGGCTCTGGTAATTCTAGTGTTAAGAGTGGAAGAATCTATCAACAGAAAGGTGAAAGAATTTTCTAGACTACCACAAGAATTGTTTCAAGGCTAATATCGTTGCCAAAAGTTGAGTGACCAAGTATTAGAAAAGTGTGTCTTTAATGTTGCCCAGGTCTTACTTCCATTTACTTCTGCGAGGAAAAAATATATACAGTCATATGAAAATCTTTGAGAACACCTTTTAATTCTTTGGATTTTTGTTCATCATTGGCTGAGCTTTCAAAGTAGCAACTTCCTTTTAATATATTACATGCCTTATGGAAACAGTAGTATTTCAGCAGTGACAATTAAGTTTACTGGATTAACAGAAAATATGCAATACTAGGCTGACCCGCCTTTTAAGGCGACCGACTTTTAAGTTGACCACTTCTTAAGGCAATTCAATATGTAGATCAATTTGATATTTTATACAAACTCATTAATTTGGTTATATTGCATTTGAGCGGTATTACTTTAATACTTGTAGTTTCTGTTATTTTTGTGATGAAATTTAAACTTTTTTTCTATATTGAGGTCGCCCTTTTGAACCCCCCTGCTATTTACTACACGGTGAGGCATTTGTACTCCATCAACATTAATTATTTCCAGAGACATAATTTTGTCTATTTTTCCAGCGCATCGCGCACAAAAGCAAGGGAACGATGGGAGCACCAGAACTCTGCTCACATCATGTCGCTTCGTACCGCAAGCTGCAAGTTGTACGTCTGTGATAAGTGGAATACCACTATGCTTTCCACTCATGGGACGGAAGGACAATCCCGAACGCTTTTATATAGTAAGAAAGAAAGAAGAAGAAGATATTGCACAGTCTGGAGTAGAAAATCATCTTTTACCTGGAAAAACGAAACTACAAATCCCATCGTAGCACTCACGGGACGGAAGGAAAACCGACCGCCTTTATATAGAAGGATGCATCATAGCAAAATTAGACAAGTACATAAATTTGGGCACCCCAAAAGAGATATTATATAAATACTTAATTGAGCCTCCTTTGGCAAATATAACAGCCTCTAGATTTCTCCTATAGCCTTTGATGAGTGTCTGAATTCTGGATGGAGGTATTTTTGACCATTCTTCCATACAAAATCTCTCCAGTTCAGTTAAATTTGATGGCTGCCGAGCATGGACAGTCTGCTTCAAATCATCCCATAGATTATCGATGATATTCAAGTCAGGGGACTGTGACGGCCATTCCAGAACATTGTACTTCTCCCTCTGCATAGATTCCTTTGTAGATTTCCAACTGTGTTTTGGATCATTGTCTTGTTGGAATATCCAACCCATGCGTAACTTCAACTTTGTGACTGATGCTTGAACATTATTCTGAAGAATTTGTTGATAATGGGTTGAATTCTTCCGACCCTCGA
Organism: Polypterus senegalus; assembly: GCF_016835505.1. Lineage (NCBI taxonomy): Eukaryota > Metazoa > Chordata > Cladistia > Polypteriformes > Polypteridae > Polypterus > Polypterus senegalus. The sequence goes on from NC_053166.1 coordinate 105,666,979, forward strand.
CTTTAACAAGGGCCCCAGTCCCTGAACTAGTCACACAGCCCCACAGCATGATGGAACCTCCACCACATTTGACAGTAGGTAGCAGGTGTTTTTCTAGGAATGCAGTGTTCTTCTTCCACCATGCTAAGCGCTCTTTGTTATGACCAAATAACTCAATTTGTGACTCATTAGTCCAAAGCACTTTGTTCGAAAATGAATCTGGGTTGTCTAAATGAGCATTTGCATACAACAAGTGACTCTGTTTGTGGCATGAGTACAGAAAGGGATTCTTTCTCATCACCTTGCCATTCAGATGTTCTTTGTGCAAATTGCGCTGAATTATAGAACAATGTACAGATATACCATCTGCAGCAAGATGTTCTTGCAGGTCTTTGGAGGGGATCTGTGGGTTGTCTGTAGCCATTCTCACAATCCTGCGCATATGCTGCTCCTGTATTTTTCTTGGCCTGCCAGACCTGGGTTTAATAGCAACTGTGCCTATGGGCTTCCATTTCCAGATTACATTCCTTACACTTGAAACTGACAGTTTAAACCTCTGAGATAGCTTTTTTTAGCCTTCCCCTAAATCATGATTCTGAACAATCTTTGTTTTCACATCTTTTGAGAGTTACTTTGAGGATCCCATGCTGTCACTCTTCAGAGGAGAGTCAAAAGGGAAGCAGAACTTGCAAGTGACTACCTGAAATACCCTTTCTCATGACTGGATACACCTGTCTATGAAGTTCAAGGCTTAACAAGCTAATACAAACAATTTGGTGTTGCAAGTAATCAGTATTGAGCAGTTGCATGCATTCAAATCAGCAAAATTACAAGGGTACCAAGATTTTTGCACAGCCAGTTTTTCACATTTGATTTAATTTCAAACAAACTAAATACTAATTCACTAAAAATCTTTGTTCGGAAAACACCCCAGTACTTAGATGTTGCTAGAAAATGAAAGACATACCACTGTTATCTTTTTTGTTAGTAGAGTAAATTATTATGCAGACTGAGAGGGGTTCCCAAACTTTTTCATATGACTGTGTATGTAAGTTGAACAGACATGGTTTTGTTTTATAATTTTGGACATCCTACTAAATATTCTTATTATGAAATGCAGGTACATTTTCAATTATTTCTAAAGATACTATATATGAAACACCTAGGGTTCAAAAGGTGACAATACTACAGTGGAACCTCGGCTCACGAACGTCTCAGAACACATACAAATCGGTTTACGACCAAAAAGTTCGCCAAACTTTTGCATCTGTTCACGACCACAGACTCAGTATACGAACAAGCCAGTTTCCCTTTTGGTTTGTGCGTGCCGATGATTTCCGCATGTGTTTCAGTCTGTCTCTGTGCATTCCCTGTGAGATGCACACTGACAGACATGCACACGAGAGAGAGACACACACAGACACGCTTGCGAGAGAGAAAGACAAACACAGACACGCGCGCCAGACAGACAGACGCAGGCGCGAGAGAGACACACACAAACACACAGACAGACAGACACACACACACACGAGAGAGATAGAGAGAGAGAGAGAGAAAGTTGGACGCACAAGGCTTGTTTTTAAAGAGACAGATCTGAGCATTGTTTTAACCTCATTGTATTCACTGAAGACTTTTTTCTTTTAGATTTTAACCTCCACTTCACTTCTGTTTATAGCGATTGGTTTGTAGCGTCCATTGTTGCAATGCTACTTTTCTTGGTGGTTTATTAAATTAGGGATTTTTGAAATGTTTAAAATCTTTAAAAATAAGTGGTTTTTAGTGAGCAGTTCGTAGCACTACAGCGCAAACTCTTGCAGTGTTAGTTTTCTATGTTGTTCAAGGTTTTCTCAGTGTTATTCAGTGTTTTTACATTTAGTTTACTATTACGCTGTGCATTCTATGTTATGATTAACTTCATTTGTGCTTAAAAATCTTTAAAAAATATATATTTACATACAGTTTGTATGGTCTGAAACAGATTAATTGTATTTACATACAATCCTATGCAGGAAATTACTTCGGTTCACGACCAAATCGGTTTACGACCACAGTTTTGGAACGAATTATGGTCGTGAACCGAGGTTCCACTGTATTGGCAATAACTGCGGACCTTTTCATGAGAATGGCTTTAATGTAATAAAATTAAACAAGTGCGTTCCTTTGCTGCAAAATGAGGTTCTTTGCAGTATTTTAATTATTTACAGATTAATGCCACCCATCAGGATTTGCCACTCTTTTTACCTTCAGTAAACTATGCCGTCCAGTGATAAAAAAAAAAACTTTTTTGACTCTAACCATTCTCACGATGCCATCAAATATTTAGCTAAATACAGTTTAATTTCTTTAACATGTATCCACTGTTTCCTGCACAATGACTTCACTAATTTGAAATGAAACATGTCATATTCATGGATGATCCTATTCTGCAGGAATGACGCTGATCTTCAAGGATGGACAAAGCACAAAACAGGAAAAATAAACATGCAGAGTAAGAGAACAAGAACAGAACTAAAACAACTGAATCACTTCTTCAACAGGTTTGACTCATTCTTAACTGTACAGCCCCCTCTCAACACTGCTAGCATCTGTGTGCAAGTTGAGAAGGTTCTGGAATCCCAGCTGCTATTTGCATGACCATCCCCTACAATGACATCTCACCTGTGCTCTCCTGCCCCCCTCCACTCCCTAGAATGTGTGTCTTTGCTGATCAAGTGAGGAGAGAGCTGGGAAAGGACTGCATAAACAAGGCTTCAGGGCTGAACAGAATCAGCCCCAGGTTACTGAAAACAAGTGCCAGCCAGCTCTGTGATGTCCCTCAGCCCAGTTTCCCTGAATTTAAAGAAGGCTCTCTCTTGTGGAAAACATCATGTGTGGTCCCAATGCCAAAGAAAGGGCACTCTCGTGATCCTAAGGACTATCTGACCAGTTGCTCTTACTAACATAATATGATTACCTTTGAGAGGCTGGTTCTAAAACAGCTAGTGCCTTTGCTTTCTGAGCATCTGGATCCTCTGCAGTTTGCCTATCAGGTGCATATAGGTGTGGAGGAAACTCTCATCTACATGCTCCACAAAGCCTACTCAACCTACTTGCACAAAGCCGGCACCACAGTCAGGATAATGTTCTTTGACTTTTACAGTGCTTTTAACACCATTTTATCTAATTGACTGGGGAAAATGTTCAAAGCTTTGAATCCTGAAGCTCCCACAATCTCCTAAATCATAAGCTACATGACCATCAGACAGCAGTGTGTCAGAAATGGTGGTGTGTAATACTGGAGCGCCTCAGAGAACTATCCTGTCTCCCTTCTAGTTTACTCTCTATACAACAGAGCCTTCCAGAACAACGCTTGCCAACTACAGAAATTTTCAAATGACTCGTCCTTCATAGGATGCATTAATAATGAAGATAAGTCAGAGTACAGGAAAATCATGGAGGACTTTGTCCTGTGGTGCAGGGACAACAACCTCATAAAGAACTTGGGGGCGACTTTCAATGTGCCAAGAAGCCTCTGATTTCAAAAACCATTTGGGGGAGGATGTGAAAGTGGTGCAGAGCAACAAGTACCTGGGGAATCACATAAACAACAAACTGGGCATTCTGACAACACAGTAGCACTGTACAAAAAGGGCTAGAGTCGACTGTTCTTGCTAAGGAGACTCAGGTTTTTTTTTATATATATAGCAACAAGCCGATGGAAATACTCTACCAGTTCATAGTAGCCAGTGTGGTTTTCTATGTTGCAGTCTCCTGGGGAAGCAACCTGAGCAAAACAGAAGAACAATGCCTGGACAAACTTAACTGGAAATCCTGTTCAATCACAGGGCAAACCCTGAACACAATGGAAACTACTGTGGCAAAGTGGATGGTGGTAAATTAGGATGCCATTATGAAAAATCCCCTCCTGAAGATGCTTATTCTATTCAATGGCCTGCTAAAGAGCACCTCTGTTTTTTTTTTATTTTTCCTGCCCACTGCAACAAGACAATTCAATGCTTCCACCCAATGTACTCATTAAATTTAATTATTTATCTATCAGTTGATTGATTGGCTCAATTATCTGTCCTGTGAATATGTACATTCTTGTTTTTTCTGTTTCTGCAGCTGTATGCATTTGAATTTCCCCATAGGATTACTGAAGTATAACTGACCCAGCCACAGGGGATGCACAAACCAGTGTGTTTCTTCATGCCAGTCCCAAGCCCGGATAAATGGGGAGGGTTACATCAAGAAGGGCATCCGGTATAAAATTTTGCCAAATCAATATGCGGACAACTACACAAATTTTCATACCAGATCGGTCGAGCCCTGGGTTAACAGCGACAGCCAACAGGGTTCTGGTGGAATTTGGGCTACTGTTGGCTGAAGAAGGAGAAGAAGAGGGGGGATATGTGTCCGGTGGCAGGAGGAGAGGAGGAAGATAAAGAGAGTGGAACTAAGAGTAGGAACTTTGAATGTTGGCAGTATGACTGATAAGGGGAGAGAATTAGCAGATATGATGGACAGAAGGTAGGTTGATATATTGTGCGTACAAGAGACTAAATGAAAGGGGAGTGGATCAGAGTTGGATTCAAATTGTTCTATCATGGTGTGGATGGGAGGAGAAATGGTGTATGGGTTATTCTGAAGGAACAGTATGTCAAGAGTGTTTTGGAAGTGAAGAGTGTCAGACAGAGTAATGATTATGAAACTAGAACCTGGAGGTGTGATGATGAATGTTGTTAATGCATATGCACCGCAAGTTGGGTGTGCGATGGATGAGAAAGAACATTTTTGGAGTGAGTTGGATGAAGCAATGAACAGTGCATCTAAGGGACAGAAAATGGTGATTGGAGCGGATTTCAATGGACATGTTGGTGAAGGGAACAGAGGAGACAAGGAGGTGATGGGTAGGTATGGTGTCAAGGAGAGGAATGAAGACGGTTAGATGAATTTTGCCAAAAGGACGGACATGGCTGTGGTGAATACGTATTTTAAGAAGAGGGAGGAACATTGGGTAACGTACAAGAGTGTCATTTAAAATCATTTTTAACAGCAATGTGTTAACCAAAAGATTTTTCTGAAGTTAAAAACAATTTCAGATTTTGATTTTGCCAGTAAGGCAATTTTAATCTACTGCATGAATCAGTCAGGCAATTTGTCTGTTTTCTCATAAATGTTTCTCCGGTAAAGAGCATATTCAAGTTACTGTGAAATGTAACTAGAAACAATTTTACAATACATATTAAAGTGTTTAATGACTTTTTAAAGTAAAAAAAAAAAACAACCAACACTGTATTAATGAAGGAGCACTTCAATATAACACATCTATACATTACAAGGTTGTGAGTTTGGTGTAGTGGCTAAGACACAAACTGTGACAATCCATACTAATCCCTATTCTCTCTTCTGTTTCTTTCCCGGTTTTCTGTGGTGGTGACCTGCGCTACCACCACCTAATCAAAGCACCGTGATGTTCCTACATTGATGGATTAAAAGCCAGAAGTCTACATGACCATCATTATCAAGTCCTTCCATGAGAACCCTAAATACAATGAGGACTGTTTCATTTATGTTAGGTAGAATGCCCAGAGGGGGCTGGGCGGTCTCATGGTCTGGAACCCCTGCAGGTTTTATTTTTTCTCTCCAGAATCTGGAGTTTTTTTTTTTGTTTTGTTTTTTCTATCCTCCCTGGCCATCGGACCTTACTCTTATTCTATGTAAATTAGTGTTGTCTTATCTTAATTCTAACTTTGACTTTTTTTCTCTTTTCTTCATCATGTAAAGGACTTTGAGCTACATTATTTGTATGAAAATGTGCTATATAAATAAATGTGGTTGTAGTAAACAAGCCACTTACACCACTTGAGCTACAACTGTGAATAATAAATGTAGATAACCAACATCATAAGGTCTCCCTGACAAGGATGTCAAGCCACATACAATATACAGGTGCTGGTCATAAAATTAGAATATCATGACAAAGTTGATTTATTTCAGTAATTCCATTCAAAAAGTGAAACTTGTATATTAGATTCATTCATTACACATAGACTGATGTATTTCAAATGTTTATTTCTTTTAATTTTGATGATTATAACTGACAACTAATGTAAGTCCCAAATTCAGTATCTCGGAAAATTAGAGTATCAATTAAGACCAATGCAAAAAAGGATTTTTAGAAATGTTGGCCAACTAAAAGGTATGAACATGAAAAGTATGAACATGTACAGCACTCAATATTTACTTGGGGCTTCTTTGGCCTGGATTACTGCAGTAATGCGGCGTGGCATGGAGTCAATCAGTCTGTGGCACTGCTCAAGTGTTATGAGAGCCCATGTTGCTCTGATAGTGGCCCTTAGCTCTTCTGAATTGTTGGGTCTGGCGTATTGCATCTTCCTCTTCACAATACCCCATAGATTTTCTATGGGGTTAAGGTCAGGCGAGTTTGCTGGTTAATCAAGAACAGGAATACCATGGTCCTTAAACCAGGTACTGGTAGCTTTGGCACTGTGCAGGTGCCAGGTCCTGTTGGAAAATGAAATCTGCATCTCCATAAAGTTCGTCAGCAGCAGGAAGCATGAAGTGCTCTAAAACTTCCTGGTAGATGGCTGCGTTGACCTTGGACCTCAGAAAACACAATGGACCAACACCAGCAGATGACATGGCACCCCAAACCATCACTGACTGTGGAAACTTTACACTGGACCTCAAGCAACGTGGATTCTGTGCCTCTCCTCTCTTCCTCCAGGCTCTGGGACTGTGATTTCCAAAGGAAATGCAAAATTTACTTTCATTAGAGAACATAACTTTGGACCACACAGCAGCAGTCCAGTCGAGATGCTTCTGACGCTGTCTCCTGTTCAAGAGTGGCTTGACACAAGGAATGCGACAGCTGAAACCCATGTCTTGCATACGTCTGTGCGTGGTGGTCCTTGAAGCACTGACTCCAGCTGCAGTCCACTCTTTGTGAATCTCCCCCACAGTTTTGAATGGGTTTTGTTTCACAATCCTCTCCAGGGTGCGGTTATCCCTATTGCTTGTACACTTTTTTCTACCACATCTTGTCCTTCCCTTCGCCTCTCTATTAATGTGCTTGGACACAGAGCTCTGTGAACAGCCAGCCTCTTTAGCAATGACGTTTTGTGTCTTGCCCTCCTTGTGCAAGGTGTCAATGGTCATCTTTTGGACAACTGTCAAGTCAGCAGTCTTCCCCATGATTGTGTAGCCTACAGAACTAGACTGAGAGACCATTTAAAGGCTTTTGCAGGTGTTTTGAGTTAATTAGCTGATTATTGTGTGGCACCAGGTGTCTTCAATATTGAACCTTTTCACAATATTCTAATTTTCCGAGATACTGAATTTGGATCTTTCATTAGTTGTCAGTTATAATCATCAAAATTAAAAGTAATAAACATCTGAAATACATCAGTCTGTGTGTATGAATGAATCTAATATACAAGTTTCACTTTTTGAATTGAATTACTGAAATAAGGACAGCACGGTGGCGCAGTGGTAGCGCTGCTGCCTCGCAGTTAGGAGACCCGGGTTCGCTTCCTGGGTCCTCCCTGCGTGGAGTTTGCATGTTCTCCCGTGTCTGCGTGGGTTTCCTCCGGGCACTCCGGTTTCCTCCCACAATCCACAGACGTGCAGGTAAGGTGGATTGGCGATTCTAAATTGGCCCTAGTTTGTGCTTGGTGTGTGTGTGTGTGTCCTGCGGTGGGTTGGCACCCTGCCCAGGATTGGTTCCTGCCTTGTGCCCTGTGTTGGCTGGGATTGGCTCCAGCAGACCCCCGTGACCCTGTATTCGGATTCAGCGGGTTAGTCAATGGATGGATGGATGGATGGATTACTGAAATAAATCAACTTTGTCATGATATTCTAATTTTATGACCAGCACCTGTATGATAATTGTGGCCCTTTACCAGATAAAGCTCAAAGCCCTGTATTTTCATTATACAAGCAACTATTGTAGAAGGAATTTTTTTTTATTAGCATAAGAGAATAGCAAATTAGCATATAAAGTCTTAAAAAGTAATTAAAAGCTTCTAAAACATTAGATTAAGCAAATACGATAGGTATAGTAAATATTTAAAAATCAGTTTTATTGCATTATTTTATAGGCTTACATTAAAATTTCCAAAGTAAAGAAAAGAACAGCTAATTGATACACAGAGACCAGTTTTGGACAGGATAAGAGTTTGAGAACACCTGTGATTAAAGGCTAGGAAGAGATAACATAGAGAAGAGGCCTCTAAAACCAGCTGGGTTGCTGAATCAGCAAAAAGGCTTTTACTATAGGCAGGGTCACGCTGACCTAATGCATGAAGAGAAAATCTTAGTAAATTCAGGCATTAGCAAAAATATTATAAGAATATATTAGCAATTAACTTTAGTGTAGAAACTAAGACAAATCAAGCATGCCAAGCAATGATCAAATGAAAGCACATACTATACTTCTTTTTAATTAAAGCTTAAGCTTCAGGTCACTATTGTAAAAAGTTTGGAAGGCTTAAGAGAGGAAACGATGAGAGGAAAACCCATATATGGAATTGAAGCCTTGGCCAGTTAGAGAAAATGGGAACAGCATAGAAAGATTACAAATTCCATAAGGGGGCCAGTAATAGGAAAAGTAAGGAGATAATAAGGTTTCCCATGGAAACTCAAGGTCCAGCCGGACAGGAGTAGAGGGTAGACAGAGGAGTTACTGGGAGGAAACCATCCACCCACTCTTAGACCAATCAAAATAAGCCAAACAGATACCAAGAGGAATAATGAACAGTGAACCAGGTGCAGAATGAGCTAATCGAACGCAGCCAAAATGATAAGAAATTGTTATAAATACTTCAATTGTTGTAATGATCAGTGCTCAATCACATTCTGCCGAATTGGGTCGAGTCCGTGTTGTTGATTTATTGCAATAAAGCCTTAAAACTCTGTCTGTCTATCTCGAGTCCTAATAGCCTTTATTTTTACGTAAAAAGCCTTCTGATGATGAATTTTTCACCACGACATATTGGTGACCCCGACGTGATAGACTAATAAGGCAGCTGCGTGAATCCAGAGCCAGGGGCAATGCTCTACAAAACGGGCACAGTTGGTGGCCACCTATAAGGTAAGCGATATTTTTGCTAAACTAATTTGTGTGAAGTTTCAGAGAGCATCTGCCCCTCCAACGGAGACAAGCAGCATTGGGCCTTTCTAAAACTAACAGGTAGGAATAATATATATGAATGCATATGTATGAATGGTATGATTGAGAGTGCAGTAAAATAATGGAAATTTAAGGTTTGTGCAGCAAAATAATGGCCATTTGAGTTTTGGGTTTTTTACAGTAAAATAATGAGAATTTGAGTTTTTGGTTATTGGTATTTGGTTATTAATAGAAAACGCCCTGATCCGGTGGACAGGGGATTGCACGGTGCAGAATATAGCTCCCTCCGATCCGGGGGACGGAGGCCTGCATTGTAACAGGTGGTGTTGAAATCCTATCAAATACGAGGATTGCCCTAGTAACGGTGAACCGAGAGTATACTAAAGTTGCTGTAACGATGGTTTTCTGAGTATAGATAGGTGTGGAATTCCTGAGCTAGCATCTATTGCTGTGGCTGTATGTTCTCCAGTAAGACGAGTGAGATGTCGTAAAATTCCCGCTTGTCTCGAGAGAGAGACAATCTTTGGGAAACGCTAATAGCAGTTCCTTCTGATTGTGCCACAGTAAAGGAGTTAATTGAGGTGCGCTTGGAGACCTATCGTTGTTGCCCTGAATTAGAGAAGGGGATTGGCAACGTATAGGCAGAAATTCCTGTTCGGATAAACGCTTTCAAGTTTGTATAGAGAGCTGGTTAATGGGATCCGTGTGGTAACAGGTGGAGTGAGTGTGCTAGTACAAGGGACAGATAAGGGAATTAGAACTTTATTTTATTTTATGATTTCTCTTTTGATAGGTTAGGGAAGCACACAAGTGCTATGTACTTAAGTGCTGTGTGAAAGGTGCGCAGAATGCTTGGAGCGCTTTAAAAAGGCGAAGCGGTGAGTGAAGCACACAGGTGCAGATTGGAGAAGAATGAATGGTACAGAGGTACAAAAACTATTTTAGGGCAAAACAGGGCATTAGGGATTAGTACACTAGGTGCTAAAAAGTGTGATTGAGTATGAATGTGGAATTTTAGGGTGTAACTTTTTATGTGTAAAATAAACTATATTGATTAAGAGAATATAGAAACCTAAGCGTATAAAAGTAGCTGTAAATAAATATCACAAAATGAAAGGAGGAAGTGTAGAGCTAAGACACTCGGTAAGGAATAGAGAAAGAGGTCTTTTGTTTAGATATACTATATAGTTTTGACCTTATATACCATTTGGAGACGTGTATGGAGAAAATATTATTGCGGAAGATATAAGTTGTGAAATAAAGAAGACAGAATAGGATCGAACATTTTTACAAAGTGTGTTCGAAGGAGAATAAAAGAACAGTGCTATAAATATATAAATATATACGTAAGAGTGGAGGAGAAATAAAAAATATTGCAGATTATTGAGGAGAAACAAGAAAAATAGCAGGAGCTGAAGATCGAATTACAGGAAGAGTGCTGTGCAAATACTGGAAGGTTGACACTCAGGAGAAGGATAGGGCAAGATTTATTACTGTGGTTGTAAATGGTAGAAAAGTTAGGCAGCAAAATCTATGGAACAAGAAAGGTCCTGTGTGAAATCAAACCTAATTTAAATAGGAAAAATTGGCGATAGGAAACCAACGGCTACAGGAAGTTAAAATGAGTGCGAGTGAGTTGTCCGAGGATATATTGGGGCGTAACGACCCCCTCCACAAAGATCTTATTGAAAAATCATCTCAAAAATGGCATAAGAGAACAAAAAGTTTTCAAAACCGCTGGCCCCGAAAAGGTTCACTTAACTTGGAACTGAGTAAAGAAATGATAGAGCACATAAAAAAATCATAAAATAGAAGATGTTAGCAAACAAAGAGAAAATTAAAGGAGAACCGAACTGAACATAATGCAAATGTTTATGGGGGAAGCAATGAAAAGAAACACATTAGAAAGAGCGAATTGGTGTTTTGATAACGGAGAGATAGGGGGTGAAACCCCATTAACACTACCTTTAGGTGTGTCATATTAGTTTCCCCTGATAGAAGGAAAAGGAAAATTTAAAGCACAAATAACAGTGACAAATAAGGGGGAAGAATTAGGAGAAAAGAAGGAAACAGGACAGGAAGAGCATTTGAGTATAGTGGATGAAACTGATTTTGTGACCAAATTAGAAATAACAATGAAAAGCAGTAATTAGGATTGAACCATTAAATACCAAAAGCAGCTAGGTGAAGTGTAGCCAGACACAGATACATATAAATATATATTTTTTGCCCCACCCTTGAATAAGGAATGAATGATTGTGTGAGTGACTGCATAAGCTCTGTTATTTCTTAGTGGCAGTAAAAATAAGCCACAGATGCGGAGACAAGTGTGAATGCGAGCGAGCTCCGGACCCAAATAGTGGGTACCGGGAGACACAATAAAGTAATCAAGCACATAACTTGTAACTGTGTGAGTGAGATTTTATAATCAAGCACTTTTTACATAAAGATACATTGAGAGATTTTTCATCAAGACAGTATCACTGTTAGGAGGTATAGCAAATAAATATATGAAAGCCAAATTAGTGAGTTAAGAGGAAATAAATTAAAGATCAGAGAAAGAGTATACATGTATTACAAAAATATATCCAGAAAAGCATTAACATAGTTCAAGTGACATAATTTCTTAAAAATAAATTTAATACCATGATTTAAGTACTTTTAGTTGGCATGGGTTTCCTTCCTTGCAGCAGTAGGATTTTGTAAAATTATCAAGAAGGCATAATTAACGTAAATATAGACAATTAGAAGAAGTGTGAGCATTTCGTAAATTAGAAAAGTACTATATTAAGCATTCGGATATTAAAATGTGAAGTTTTGAAAAAGGTTAACTTGATTCAAATACTTGTGCTTCATGTTACTCCCTGTTAAAAATAATTCGAGCCGTTTTTATAGTCTGATAAGTAAAGCAGCCCTCAGAAAAATGCAGGAGGATAGCACCAAAAAGAAAAATTAAGCTATAAAAAAATGTTGTAGTATATAGATTTGTGTGTAAATATGTATATATCTGTACTTATACTTGTGGGGAAAGAATAACAAGCGTTGAAAATAATATCATGTGCAAAAAAAGAAAAGTGCACTGTATTTAATTTCAAAGGTACCTGGCGCTCGCTAATGTCTGTGTATGTGAATATGTCTGTGCTGAACTTATTCAATGTGTGTGCATGTATATTATGTGTATGCATGAGCATTAATTGTTCTCTGCGTGTCTGTGTGTGTGTGTAAATATGTTTGTGCTAAAAATGTGTCAGCGTGCCTGTTATTTGTTCTGTGGGTGTGCATGTGTGAGTTTGGGAGTAAGAAAGCGAAAACATGGAGACTTCTGGGTAATGTAGTTCAATTATGATTTGCTGAAACTGCCATGTGCATATAAATTTCCAGAGCTCTGAGTAAATATGGGTTAAAATAAATTTGAATATTTGTAACATTTGATAAAATGAAAAATGCATTCACTTTTAATAATAAATAATGTTTATAAAATATGCGAGGCATCTTTCCTTCAGACCCTGATCAAGTCTTAAGGAAAAGTGCACTTTTGATAACTATAACATTCAAGGGAAACAATGTCTTTCAATTTCCTTCTGTCCTCTTCTTTTTCTTGTGATGTGTGTATGTGAAATTGTGCTCTATAGGGAATATTACAGTGGAGTGTGTGGTGGCGCAGTGGTTAGCACTTATGCTAAGATTCGAGTTTATTTGTGATTTGTGTTGAAGCTTACATTTGTTTTGAGTTAATATTCTCAATGACAGTTTAGTCTTTTTGATGGGAGTGCCGTCTTGCTGTGGTATCGAACTGCGTGATTTCTCGATAGTTGGATTTGCCCTAATTGTCGCAGGAATAGGATCGCCATGGAAGCAATACCTCGTTGTCGCTGAGTCATTCTGCCAATGGAGTCTCCTTGATCTAGAAACCAGCGCCGTTTCGAGCTGAGTAGGATTGTGTTATGTTTCCTAGGGTTAACATCAGCTAACGCATGAGAGGCTGTTTTATATTTTTTGTCCTGATTGGTAATGTTAAGTGAGAATGGAACTTTCTCTTCTTTAGAATTTGTTTTCTCTTTCTGATTTCTTTGCTGCATTGTTTCCAAATATAGTGTGTAACAATAAATAATAAGTAATAATAAGTGACAAAACTGGGGTAACGTTGAGTGTGATACAATGGTTTGGGTGATTTTATGTATGTTATATAGTGTATTAAAGGAATCCCTATGTGTGTATGTTAAATAAGTTTCAGTGTGTTTAAAAGTATGTGTAAAAATATGTGGTGTTGTTTGCAAGGATGAAATAATTGATATTAATGTGTGTGAGAATGTGAATGTAAATGTTGAAATTAAAAGAGCTCTTAATTCTAAATTAAAAAGATATGAACAGGTGGTGTAAAAAGTCTCCAGATTAGGCATGATACTATATGAGCACCCCTTTCATTTGAGTACTGGCCAGACTCTGATAAAGGGAGGATTTGAATTAAAAGAATAAAATTCAATTGAAGGAGACATTCTTTAAAATAGTAAATGAAGTTGAAGAAAAACAGTGGCTTCCAGTCCAGGTAGTGTTCCATGCTAAAATATGTTAAAAAGAGGGAAAAGGGGGTTAACTAAGAGAAAAACAGACTGTGCTCTTTGGAGTTAACATTCTGAAAAACATGTAATAAACATCTGAAAGATAATAATGAAAGAATGTGCAAGATCAAGTGACTTTAGCAGTAGGTTATGAGGAAACGAAATCAGTGTATGTAACTGAAGTAGATTTAAAGTATTTTCTTAGTTTGAGATTCTGGGAAAATTTACCTGATAAAGAAGTGGGTTCTTCATTCTAAATATGGGTAGGAATGTGCAAATTTCTTAGAGGGCTTATAGTAAATAAATAAAAGGCACATTTTGCATTATAGGGCATTCTGATATATTGATTTCTTTCCTCATTTCCCTTTGTGTGTAATATTGACATGTTTGTGTGAAATATAGTGGAATACTGGTATCACAACAAAACTAATGGAAGGTTCACTTTTATATTTTTGATGCATTAATGAAATATTGAATGAGACATTTTAATAATAATAATTTTATTAAGATTCTAAAAAACTAAGATCCAAATGTATGTGGTATTTTAATTAAATAATTAGTAAAAAAAGAAAGAAAGAAAGAAAGAAATATTACTTGGGATACATGTATAGAAACCTTAAGCTTTTATAAGTTATACGGGTTACAGATGAAGTCCAAGATTATTTTTTGCTGCTAAATAACCTTTGAAATAATTTTGAGTGGGAAGGGATAAAATATTTTACTTCACTGACCTTGTTAATCTTAGATATGGTCCAAATATACTCAAAGTGAACACCTTGTGTAAAAAGAAAAATGTTTTAGGACTTTGTACATTTGAACAATGCTTTATAATTAGATACATGGGGGAGGAAATGTGGAGCCTAACTATTTTTTGTTATATTTAATGTCAAAAGGAAAAGATTAAGAATTTACCTGTCCAGATTGTGGATTTCTTTCTTGACTCTACTTGCTATGCTAACTATGAGATGTTCTCTGGAGGTTGCTGGTATACTTGACGATCATATAAGGGAGGGGTACAATGAACACTACGACAAATTTATTATAATTGACTGAAGTCTTCTTGATTTTTACACCAACCTCCACGGAGCATGGCTCTTTAACTAATAAATACTCAACCTTCTCTTTGGTTTTGTTTGTTCTCTATCCCTGGACGTATTTGTCTTCCCTGTAAGGGAGCTATAAAATTTGGCTTTTATTATTATATTAATGGGATCAGTTTTAGTTACCCTCTTGCTCCACATCTCCTCTACTTGTAAAAATAAAAACAGCAATATTGACACAAGTGTCAATAAGGGGGGAAGGGTTGGTATAATAAGTATTGGTATAAGTATGTTTAATTTTGTTTAAATTTTACATTTTGAAACCAGTTTAAATTTTGGAACTATTTTTTAATTATTATGGAACAAATGCAGATAATTTGAATATTATGTCAATATTATTGGGACCAATTTTTGTAATGATTTATTATTGAGTACATTTCCCTTTGTAATACATTGATTGACTTTATTTTTATAATGACTTGGGACATGTTTTTAATTGAGTGGAAATTGCAACCGCAGCCAAACTGGAAACAGCTATAAAGGAGGACTTGAACTTTGTTGCTTATCAATTTAAACTTTTACTCTGACTGTTTAAAGACAAATTGACTTAGACAAGCACAGACTGGATTGAAATGACCGTTTGTTTCACTGTTAGCAATATTTTTAATAGGGTACCCCCAACGAAACAGATCTGACATCTTATGACATATTATTTTTGGATCCATAAGTAGCTACCAATGAAGAATTAATATGCTGACTATTTAAATGAGCTTTTTAAGTCTTTACATCTGCAGGTGAAAGCTGTTTTTTCCTAGTGCATCGTAGATGACAGCATTTGAAGTTGAACCAGAGATTGGGCTGTGATAAAGGTCTGCAGATAAACTAATCATCTGACTCCAAGGAGAACCCAGCCATACCAGAGAGGGAATCAAGTCATGAATCAGGCCATCGATCAGCTGACTACTGGACAATGCACCTTGATTCCAGTTCCAGGCATCATGGATACCTGCTGCCAAGAGCTCAACTATGCTGGTGATGTTTGAGCCCAAAAGATCATCGTGGATTCCGAATCATAGATGACATCTGCCTACTTGGGTCCTTTTTACCTGGGATATTGGACCCCAACACCTGCTTTAATCCTTATCAGAGAAGAAAATTTGTCACACTTTTACTCTGCAGGGCTCAATGTTCTTGCTGGAGCCTACTTTGACTGTCCACTTGTTTGACAAATAGCAACATCTTTTAAATTAAAAGTATTTGAACTATAAAGTTATGAAAGCTATAGAAGGGAAAGCTAATTATTTGTAAGCAAAGCAGAATATAGGGACTCCTAAATAATATGTATTTAATGAATGTTTGCAATAATGGGAATACTACATAATTATTATGAATTCATAGTGGTTAAGAATAGATATTTTTAGATAAATGTTTTGATATGCCTTCTGATATTTAGTATGAGATAATAAGTTACCTTTAAGGACCAATGATTTTGTGATCTGTAAAGTTAATCAGAATTGAGTCTAATATAACATAAGGGATCTATTAGAGATTGTTAAGTGATTGTCATTGCAGGGCAATGCACTATTACTAGTTAGGGTCAGTCCAGTTTAGATATTCTAGGTTATTGATTGTAGTATTATAGCAAATAATGTAGAGTTTAACATTTAGGTACATTTATTTAATTGAAAAGAATAATAGTAAGCATATGGGATGACACACATAACTAGTATTTTGGGGATAAGGGACACCTACTATAGGTCAGAACATCCATAACTTTAGAATAGGATAAAACAGTTTAGGCTAGCATGTTGATGGTGATACAGGTCAAATGATTAACATCATGGCTTGATGAGTATATATGTTATAGAAATCAGTGAAATGAAATAATAATTTGGCCCATAGGAGATGGAGTGTCTTATACATACAGTGGTGAATGTGTGGTCTGTGAATTAAAAGCCCAGATGAA
The DNA here is from genome assembly GCF_016835505.1 of Polypterus senegalus. Lineage (NCBI taxonomy): Eukaryota > Metazoa > Chordata > Cladistia > Polypteriformes > Polypteridae > Polypterus > Polypterus senegalus. The sequence goes on from NC_053166.1 coordinate 105,683,656, forward strand.
GTCTGAAGATCTCTGAAGATATGAATCCTTAATAAGAAGCTTGGGTATAACCCTTGAAATTGAAATTGAAATGAATGTGACCTTAAAATGACCCAGTGATTTGCATTTTGGAAGGTAGTGCTGACGTCTTCCGAAGGGAGGATTGACACCTACTGTCCACAAAATGGCTGCATTAATGTGATAAAGGTGGCTCAAGGTTGAGACCACAGCTGGGTGTATATTTGGGCAATTTTATGAATGAGTGTGTTAAGATGTGAGCATGGTGAGGTGTGTAAGGACTTTATCTCTGATTATCATTGTGCACAGCGGTGGCAACCTAAAACTGAGAACTTTTGAGTTATTTAAGATAAATATTTATGCCATCTGTATCACCACCAACAATATTATTTATAGTTCTGATTGTAGATGAACACAAAGAATTAGGTACATTAAATAGTTATTTCACCATATTTAGGAATTGGGACATACATTATGTGTTTAGTGTAAATCCATCTTAGAAAGGAAAGGTAAAACCAATATAATTAGTATTAGCTTTATTTGAACCTGGGAATCATGGGGGTTCATGTTAGTGAAGCAGAAATTACTCTTTAATGGTATTGTTATATATTTGAATGGTATTTGTTGCTTATTACCAGTTTCTAATTAGTTATTACTAGAGTTGCTGTCAAACAAGTGTGCATCCAATTTCTTGAACCATGGACATCTTCAGTTACAGATTTTATTCTTTTCTTGATGACAATGTGGATGATGAAATACCAAATCAGAAGAAACTCCTTGGGTGAAGTGCTAGTAACCGCTCCCCAGGGAGGTGGCCCTCTACGTTGCGCAAAGTACCTGGGTTGAAGAAAAAATGTAATTTCACTGGAAATATATTTCTCCAAGCGAAGAAAAAGCACTTATTATGGACAATTGTTTTATTACTATTATTATTATTTTCTGCTTTATAATAACACTATTTTGTGACTTCCATGGATTATATGATATTCCTATGATGTTTAGATTTATCTGCACCTGTGATTGATTATGCATATTTTTTGACTGTTAGGGTAGGGCCAGGAAGTCTTTTACTCCTCTTAGTTGATTGATGGGGGAGATGTTTGGCTCCTGTGCCACCAGAGGAGGGGTATGGGTGTTGAAGATTGAGAAGAACTGTGAGGGGTCCGTATTGGCTCCAAAGAAGAATTGAATCAACATCCCCTACCTTTCTTTTGGAATCAGGTTAGATGTTGAGGTTTGATTAAACCTCAAAAGGGAGGAATGTAGAAGGAAAATTTTTTATTAGCATAAGAGAATAGCAAATTAGCATATAGAGTCATAAAAGTAATTAAAAGCTTCTAAAACATTAGATTAAGCAAAATTAGAATAGTATAGTAAATATTTAACTAAAAATCAGTTATATTTAATTATTTTATAGGCTTTCATTAAAATTTCCAAAGTAAAGAAAAGAACAGCTAATTGATACACAGAGACCAGTTTTAGACAGGATAAGAGTTTGAGAACACCTGTGATTAAAGGCTAGGAAGAGATAACATAGAGAAGAGGCCTCTAAAACCAGCTGGGTTGCTGAATCAGCAAAAAGGCTTTTACTATAGGCAGGGTCACGCTGACCTAATGCATTAAGAGAAAATCTTAGTAAATTCAGGCATTAGCAAAAATATTATAAGAATATATTAGCAATTAACTTTAGTGTAGAAATTAAGACCAATCAAGCATGCCAAGCAATGATCAAATGAAAGCACATACTATACTTCTTTTTAATTAAAGCTTAAGCTTCAGGTCACTATTGTAAAAAGTTTGGAAGGCTTAACAGAGGAAACGATGAGAGGAAAACCCATATATGGAACTGAAGCCTTGGCCAGTTAGAGAAAATGGGAACAGCATAGAAAGATTACAAATTCCATAAGGGGGCCAGTAACAGGAAAAGTAAGGAGATAATAAGGGTTCCCATGGAAACTCAAGGTCCAGCCGGACAGGAGTAGAGGGCAGACAGAGGAGTTACTGGGAGGAAACCATCCACCCAGTCTTAGACCAATCAAAATAAGCCAAACAGACACCAAGAGGAATAATGAACAGTGAACCAGGTGCAGAATGAGCTAATCGAACGCAGCCAAAATGATAAGAAATTGTTATAAATACTTCAATTGTTGTAATGATCAATGCTCAATCACATTCGGCTGAATTGGGTTGAGTCCGTGTTGTTGATTTATTGCAATAAAGCCTTAAAACTCTGTCTGTCTATCTCGAGTCCTAATAGCCTTTATTTTTAGGTAAAAAGCCTTCTGATGATGAATTTTTCGCCACGACACTATTAATATGTTTTTGCAACATTTTCTGCAAATTATCTACTAAAATTTATTGCGACTATAGTACAAAAATTGTTTAAATTTGATTGATGTTTTAGGTCAAGCTTAGGCAAATCAAATAAAGACTGGCAGACTTGGTTCAGTTCCTTTGAAATAAGAATGTCCTATTTAAAAATGATACTTTGTTTAATGTAATACTGTTAAAAAAAATTCCCTACTCAATGTAAGACGTTTGTGCAATTTTAATGTGCAATTTTAATGACAAATGACATTTAACTCGCAAGGGTCACTGTCATTTTGGTAACAGGTTAAGCCGTTTCATTCATTAAAGTTCTTTTACAAATACATTTTAATGAGAAGTCAAGCAAAATGACATATTGGCTAACAAAAAAAAGATTACAATATGCGCGTACAATATACTATATGCATTTTCTTCCCTTAGTGGTGTGCACCTGCTGGTACATCTGCACAAACAAACTAACTCTAGCTCTCCATTTGTTCAAGGCGCAATAGTCTATATTTCACAAATGTTTACATGGCTTGCTGTCAGGCATCAAGAGTATTTAACCAATTATATGATGTGATCGATATTACATGTAACATGGCACACTGTTTTTGGTTTTAAAATGCATATTCAGGTGATCAGTTTTTATTGGATGCATATAATGACAGATCTACTAGCTTAGTGTGATTTAAGATTGATGCTTAACATGTACAGTAAAATAGTCTTGCAAGTTTTGTAAATGTAATAACTGTTGTGCAGATTCACTGTGCTGTCAATTCATCATTGCATTCCATGTATACTGTAAACTATTTATTATATTAACGCATTTGAGTTCAGTGTCAGCTTTTCATTTATTGAGATATCAAAACATACTTAAATGGCTTGCATTTTACAGGTTTTCTGGACATTATTTCAAGTACCAATACAAAAATGTAATTCAATTAAGGAAATATTTTCAAAATAAATTTTACATTGCCATGTATACTTCACACAGAAACACAAAGCAAGTGCTCCTTCCGCCTCCAGAGACTCAAGTGTCTAGTGCCAGTCAGGATCATTCACTAAGTAGTTGCTTGCGAAGTCCTCATGAAACCGAAATTCGAGACGAAATGCCCCTTTCACAGACATCACGGTATATTGTATTCAGGACCCCATTTAAAACGAACAGCATTCACTGTTCTCAAGACGACAGGTTGCCAACTTGAACGTTACCGCAAGAGGCCTCACGGAGAACAAAGTCTGCTTAAAAAGTGAACTGGCGATGTATCTGAAGGTTTGTAATCAGGAAAGATCGCAAAGCTTTTCTTGATGTTCGAGCTGGGCGCAGTTTTCTTACCTTCACTCGGACCCGAACCACCTCTCGCTCCTCTTCAGTCGACATGATACCACGGAAATTTCAACGATCCTTATACACCTGTGGGTAGTAGCTCTGCCACTTTCCCACCCAATCCTTTGCGGTCTCTATTTTAATTTCGCAAAGCACAAATTACATCTTGCAGCATCCTCACTCTCCATGGCTCTCTTTATTTTCTCCAGGATCTGACGTCTGTTAAGATTACATCATCCAGGAACTCGGCAGAGAAATGGGCGGGGCAAGTAGCGTGGAGTCTATTAAACTGTCCATTCTTAAAGGGGTAATGACAAATATGGGACCCATTTAAACTTAACTGGCGTTGCAACCATTCACCTCTTTTAGGTTCGTTATATTGTAACGATCACATGAGCTGGTACAATCAAAACGTAACTGAAGTGACTGAACAACTATTTCTGTGAAAGAGGCACGTAAACGCTTAGATAACTTTTCTTCGAGTTGATTTTAAAGTAATCTTACTCATAAGAATAAAATGCAGGCATCTTGGTCAGTTCATGGCACTTATCCCGAGTAAATGTTCCCCGTGTATACAAAAAATGTACGAATCCAGTCCTGGAGGACTACAGTGGTTGCAGGTTTAACCTTCCTTTGACTTTCTTAATCAGTGCCCAACAGTATTTCCACTGTTAATTAACTTAATTTCCCAGTTTTTCAAGTCTTCTGAATTGTTTGTTTTTTCCATAAATGGCAGCCAAACGAAAATGAGATGCGACGTGAGCCCTCTGATGACCAGCTACAGCGGGGTTTCGAACTCCAACCAGTTCCACTCCAACTAGTTTCTTAATTATAAGCCTACTTTGGTTTTTAATTAAAAATAATAATAAAGTGCATTTCTGTAGTAGCACTTTACTCACAACTCAAAGCTTTTTACATAAACGGGGTAATCACTTCAACCACCACCAATGTGTAGCACACACGCTTATGATGTGACAGCAACCATTATTGTGCCAGTACACTCATCACACATTAGCTGTTAGGTGGTATGGGGTGAGAGAGATAATTAAGCAATTAGAAACATTGGATGATTTGGGGAGGGGAGTAGATTGACCAAGACTGCTTTGCAATTTTGCCAGGACATCCGAATACACCTTACTCATTTCAAAAGATACCCACAGATTTTTAATGACCACAGGAAATCAGGATCATTGCTTTTCTTCTCATCTGAAGGATGACACCATTTTTATTGCATACTCTCCCTGTCCCAGCAGTGGGGCATGGGGATCTATACTCAGACCACAGTGCAAGTGCCCCGATAACCTCACCAACAACTCCTCTAGCAGAAACCCAAGCTTTTCCTAGATGGTCTCCCACCCAAGTACTACTGAGCCCAGACATGCTTAGCTTTAGGTGGATAAACCTGTTATTTAATTCCATGGCTTTTTAGTGCTTTCATTCTGCAACACCAGGCATGTCCAAAACTGTTGATCCATTTCTCAAAATAGAGTCATACTACCAAAACACTAGCACTTTACATCTTGCTGGAAGAACACTATATCACACGTAAAAGAAAGGTTTACAAAACACTAACAGACAGTGTTAGATTAAATATAAAATGGTACATCATTAAATGGTCAGATCTGGATTTTATTTTTCATACAGCAGGGTAAACAGAGAATGTTAGGATATAGCGGGTTGGATAATGGATGGATGGATACTGTATACATAGCTTTGTACGGTGTTGTATCTTTAAAGCCACAACCACTAAAGAACAAATGGTGTTACATTATATTGAATAGACCTTCTACCGGGACATATTGTTATTGGAAAACTGCAGGATTGTACCAATTGTTGCCATGCTAACACTTGCCACATTGCCAAATACTGTACTGTCTGCAATAACTCTGTCCTGGATTTCCCAGAGTGTTATACCATTGTTAGCAGTGACCACATCAACAATGACAGTTTCCTGCTCAGCAGTAAAAATTCTGCCTCTGCTCCCTGTGCAAGGTAATTTTTGGATCCTAAAGAGCAAAAGCAATACCCAATGAATGTCACTGTACTATATTTAGTAAATGCACTAATATGCAGTTCTCTCTGATAGCACTGAAGATTTTGCACCTTACCTGTTGATTTGGTGGAATGTTCTTATGATTGATGCAACCATTGTGTTTTACAGATTTGGCTGCACTCGTAACCCTGCTTCTCTCAAAGTGGGTCCATGGTTGATAACAAAGTCAATGACTGTAGGCCTTATTTCATCTGTAGCCACTGCTCTTGGTCTTCCTCTCTTTCATTGTCCGTTCCTTCTTCTTGCAACATTTTTCCTCTTTGTTGTTGCTGTTCTGCTTGATTTGTGTTTACAAAGGAAGTTATTCCGAAGATAATCTTGTTATATATTAGTTTTTTTTTCAATTGCTAAGACAGATTCTGCAATACTAAAGTCACTTTCTCAAAACTCTTCATACAGTCTGCAATACCAACACACAGCCTGACCAAACAGCTAAGTCCTCCACCAAAATACACTACAGCCACCAAAACAATTAACCTCTCCTCCAAAATGCACTACAGCACCAAAACGGTAGCACTTTATGTCCTTCTAGCTGGAAGAACACTACATCATACACAAAACAAAAGGCCTATAAAACACTAACAACAGACAGCATTACCTAAAGTGTAATAAGGATCATCATGAAAGTATCATCTGTAAAGTAACTGACATTATTTGTTGCAAACATTGTATTACAAAAGAGAACAATTTTGTACTCTATAAAATGTCAAGGAATGAACAAATCATGCAGCAGTATATGTCAATATACTTTATTCCTGTCTGTGGTTTATATATACACACACACACACACACAATTGTAGTTGGTCCACAAGTGTAACAATACCACACTGTACTGCTAATCCATCCTTTCCTCTGGATTGGGCCACAACTTCTCATCAACATCACATCGGATATCCTCTCTGGTAATACATCCATCCATCCATCCATTTTCTAACCCGCTGAAACCAAATACAGGGTCACGGGGGTCTGCCGGAGCCAATCCCAGCCAACACAGGGCACAAGGCAGGAACCAATCCTGGGCAGGGTGCCAACCCACCGGAGTCTCTGGTAATACATCTAGGGTAGTATCTCTTCACTTGCCGGATCCATCCTTGGCATTGCTCTGGAGAAATATCTAGGCATCCAGTAATGACATCTGATCATGTGGCCGGTGGTCATAAACCTTTCACCTCCATGCAGAAAAGAATTCCTCAATGGGGTTCAGGAAGGGGAAGTATGGTGGAAGAAACAATGAAGACATCCTTGGGTTTGCTGCAAACCATTTTGTGATTGCAGTGGAGTGGTGGAATGCCACATTATTCCACACCACAACAAATACCTGTGATAATGCATTTGTGCTCTCCTGCTCTCTCTCCTCCTCTGGTACCAGTTTCCTGCAGAGGTCATTGAGAAACAAAATGAGACACTCTTGAGTTTTATGGGCCAAAGACTGGTTTGTATGGCAAAACACTGTTATTGCATATTGCTGCACACATTGTGATGTTGGCTGATTTGCACAGTTGCTCATTGACCTGTAATATTCTGTCCTCACTGTCGTTGTTTTGCCAGGTTAAACCCAGCTTCATCCACAAAGATGAACACATGGGCAGTTTGCATAGCCGCCAACTCCATGACCCTCTAACAGGAAAAAAATTTCATATTGGAAGGATTACATTACATTACAGTAGCATATATTACTGCATACATAGCTCTGTATAACTTTGTGGTATATTGTACTTCAAAAGTTTGTATAGAACCTGTAAGGAAGACAGCCTTCATTAACACCAAACTTGTAGCTTACTGTGGTTGCTAAAGTTCTGGCACAAAGTTTGTCTAACATCTTTACTTTCTTCTTTAATACTTCTTCTTTATTTATTTCTCACATACATAGTTATACAGGACAACACACAGTGAAATGCATCTTTTCGCATACCCCTTGGGGTCGGAGCACAGGGTCAGCCTGGAGCAATTGAAGGTAAACGGCCTTGCTCAAGGGCCCAGCAGAGGAGCATCTCTTTTGGCAGTGACGGGGATTCAAACCGGCAACCTTCAGGATGCCAGTGCAGATCCTTAGCCTCAGAGCCACCACTCCGCCCAAAAAAAAATCAGGGGAGAGCGCAAACGCAGTCCCCCACTACCACCAATTATGCAGTCGAGTTTCCCGCATTTGGGGAAATCGCAGGGGTCAGCACACCTGGGGCCTCATGTATAACGCCGTGCGTAGAACTCGCACTATAACATGGCGTAAGCACAAAGCCGAAATGTGCTTACGCACAGAAAAATCCAGATGCAGGAATCTGTGCGTACTCCAACTTCCACGTTCTTCCGCTACATAAATCCCGATCAGCGTGAAAACTAACGCCAGGCACGCCAAGCATTATGTAACGCCCAAATCCTCCCAGAATTACGCCTATTTGAATATGCAAATCAATATAAATCGCCCTTAAGCGCAGCCTTCTGTGAAAAGACAATGGGAAAAGCACAGGGAAAATATAAGAATTTCAGCGAATACCAAGTGGAGGCAAAGGAAAAACATACTATTTGTTCAAATAAACCGTAGTATAATCAACAAAAGGAAGTTGATCGAGTGACATAGCGTTTTGGATAAACTTGAAAGCTCACATTCACAAAATCGCACAGTGCCGGAAATAAAAAAAAAGTCACATATCAAAGTCGCCGTGGAAAGCCGAGTTGTAAGCCCACTGTCTGAGTGTCATATGAAAGTTTATTAGGGTACAGAGAAAAAAGGCACACGGTGGGGAAAAAGCACGAAATGTCAACTTTAATCTCGAATTTTCCACTTTAATCACGTAGTTTATTTTGTCATTTAGTAGAACATTATAAACTTCATCTTAAAATCGTTTAATTAACCAGTTTCTCAAATCACATCGTAATTAAAGTAGCACGTTAAATGTTTTGTTTTGTATTTGATCTTCTACTCGTATGTGATCTATGTGTGTGAATCACTACTTGCTTCTTAAACTGGCTCTCTTCCTCCAACTGGACACAGAGTCCATTACATTTGTGATATTACAGCTCTCTGAATAACTAAAATGCTGAGATGTATATGTGATGTCATTTTCATGATGATAGGAGTTAAAGCACGTTATTAAACATGTGTTTCATGAGCCTCGTGCTCATGACAAGCATTTATCTTTTGTCGAAATTTGTCGCTGCGTTTTTAGCTGTGTTATTTTCTCTTTCTGTTTTATATTCAATATATATAGGCGTGGCCGCCCCAAAGTCCTTGCTTTTCTTTCCCCAAGTAACCGATCGCCATACAATCAGCTCTGTAATAGACGTTAAGCCATCTGTAAGCTTAGCGCCGATTCTTCAAAACGTTTAAAGAACATTGAAATATTTTCGTAGTACATGTTTAATTATTCTATCCTTCACAACACTCCCAGTGAAGAATATAGATTATTTAAATGAAGTTAAAGTTTTATGTGCTGCGGTGGGTTGGCACCCTGCCCAGGATTGGTTCCTGCCTTGTGCCCTGTGTTGGCTGGGATTGGCTCCGGCAGACCCCCGTGACCCTGTATTCGGATTCAGCGGGTTAGAAAATGGATGGATGGATGGAAGTTTTATGTGTATAATTTAACAAACATATTTTGCTTCATTTCACCTTAAAAATGATATCGTCATCATATGTAAATACGCGCTTTATAAAGCGGCCCAGGTTGTAAGATATTATAACTGTAGTGCAAGTTTACAGTGGGGTGATTGTACTTATAAGTACAAACCGTTCTACAAGGAGCAATTGATTGAGTGCATTTAAAGTTCTTGGGATTAAACTGTTTCTGAACCGCAAGGTCCGTACAGGAAAGGCTTTAAAACATTTTGCAGTGGCACAGACAGCGTGTGCTTAATGCCGTATACCGATAATTCTCTTTCCGATCAGCTGCTGCTGTGATTCACATTCAGATACAGTGATATAAATACTCCGAGTCGTGCAGTGAGAGAAATATGGAAAAAGATGATCCGCTGTGGCAACTCCTAACGGGAGGAGCTGAAAGAAGAAGAAGAAATAGAAGTGAGAGTAACAACGCTAAAGCAGTTATGGTATTTGGAATACTATGGCTGTTCCCTGGACCATTATATTGTTACAAGTTAATTACAATCAGATGCATTACACTAATAAACAATATGCGGTTAGTTTCTGTGTATTTATAAAGCCGCGTCAGGAAAATAATGAGTAATCACACAAGAACAGTAGCATTGCTTTGACGCTGGGTGCCGCCAGTTTGCAAAACCGAGCGGAGAACTTGCGTACGACAAGGCATGAGGTACCGTGGAAAAGTGCGTGGCTTTACGCCAAGTGTAGGTTTTATACATCGCGATTTGAACGTGGAAAAGTTCTTACGCAACATTTCTGTGCGTACGCACCGTTTATACATGAGGCCCCTGGAGTGCAATGGCTGCATCATTAATTTTGCATAATTGGGCTGAGAGCCTGAAGGACTTACACTATGCTTTGGGGGCATAATTGCACACAAAACCTATATTTTTTTAGGCAAAACAATAAAAACATACAACAAATGTATCGGTAGCTCTTTACTCTACAATGGTAAGGTTAGCAAGACTGGTGAAGTGTCAAGTAGGATACTAGCCACTCCGAAAACTTGTGTGCATCGCTTCTATCATTTTTTTCTCTACTGTGCATGGTAGCAAATCCTGTGAATGTGTGGTCGCCAGCACAAAAGTGAAAATGAGGTCACTAATTAAATTCATGCTTAAAGTTGCAAATGTTAAACGTGTGAATGTTGAGGATTGACTGTAATTTTATCTGAAGAGCCGGATTGTTTATATTTTTTTTTGAAAGGTGACATGTACTTTTTCTAAACTTGATCATATTTTGTAAAAAAAAAAAAAAAATAATAGTTGGCAACAACTGAGTTCCTCAAGTGAATTATTATGAGATTCTGTGGAAAGCATCTACATCATATTTTGACCTTTGTCTTAGATTTGTATCATATATCAGGAACATTATGATTTTATCCAGTGATTAACAGAATAACAAGAACCAAAACTTCACTGACACAGGTATACTTGCTATAACATACATGCAATGGTAAAAACATTTATGAAACCCATACTCATGTTTGCTTGTTATAGCAATGGGAAGGTGAGATTTGGACAATCAGGACCTTTCAAAGTTTTATTTTTTATTACTCTTTTCAGACTTTAGTTCAGTTCATTCATAACTAAAAACATTATAGCATAAACATTGAATGGCATGAACAAATCACTAATCAAGAATTAAAAGACATTTACATGTTTATTTACATAAGTGAAAATGTAATTTATGTAATTTAGAAAAAAATATAATAATAAAACATACAATATGTGCAAAGAAACATCAATGAAAATGAGCAGGTAAAACAGAGTATTGACAGGTATGGCACAGCACAAATATTTTCAATTACTATTTTATTTTCTTCTTTATTAATTAAAATTTTCAGTGCCAAAAGAGAATTATATGTAATATATGTACTCCTTAGAGCACCAAGACAGTTAAAACTATAATACAAGAAAGATGACAGCTAGATAAAAGCATTTGTTTCTTTCCATGTAATATTTAAACTATTATTAAAAACCAATATTCAATAATTATCTTTTGAGAATTTAATTAACAACTTTGTATATATTTTTTTTAATTACCACTTTTGTATCATTTCATAAGGAGACAGGGCAACTGATAATCTAGAGATAGCAGACATTTCTCCTAGATACAGTAAATCTAAAATTTACCAATTTCTTTGTAAAAATCTTTGTTTCACCACAAGTGTAGGCTACTTTTCTTACTTGAAGATTTTGAACTCAAATACCATGAAATTCAAGAACATGCTGCTCCCACTCTCTATTCCCCTTTGCTGCGCTGCAATGACCCACTTCTATTGTCAGCTTTCTTCTGTGCCATATTTAACTGGTTCCAGGCATCAAAGATAAGCAACAATGGAATAATAATCCAAAGGGAGTTCATAAAGATGAAGTAGAACCAAAAATAAATTGGGTGCCCCACATCACTATGGGAAAATCCATCTCTGTATTCTGTATAAAAATACAAAACATCTCCATACAGCTGCCCTGTGGAACAAAAAGTAAATTTAGTTTAAATAAGAGCATACATTTGTTTTATGATAAACAAATGCATAAAAGCTACTTGTATGTTTTATTAATAGCAATATTGTCTGCTTTTTATTTTTTTAATAAATTTTACTATTTCCAAAATTATGGTATAACAAATGCAAAAGCTTTGCTATAAATAAGGAAAAAAGCCAAAAAATGTCCAGTCAGAGATACAACAAATCCACTATTCACATAAACAGTTTCAATTTAATCACGCTAAAAATTCCGTCATTATCTGTCAAAGTGGCATTCACAGAAAATACCACTGAAAAATACTAAACCTTGCCATTCATTTTACCATAGTAAATGATAATATATTGCACATTAATTAGCAAATGTAAGAAGGAATTTCGCTGTATAGTAATCCCTCGTTTATCGCGGGAGATAGGTTCCAAGGCCGGCCGCAATAACTGAATTTCCGCGAAGTAGGGACACCATATTTATTTAATAATTTAACGTGTATTTGGACGTTTTTAAACCCTCCCTGTACTGTTTACAACCCACCCTTTACTCTATTACTGTAATAAAAGGGACAACTGCTAAGCAATATGAAATCGGTAGATAAGTTTACAACAACAACAACAACATTTATTTATATAGCACATTTTCATACAAACAGTAGCTCAAAGTGCTTTACATATTAAAGAATAGAAAAATGAAAGACATAATTATAAAAAAATAAATCAACATTAACATCGAGTAAGAGTAAGGTTCAATGGCCAGGGGGGACAGAAAAAACAAAAAAACTCCAGACGGCTGGAGAAAAAATAAAATCTGTAGGGATTCCAGACCATGATACCGCCCAGTCCCCTCTGGGCATTCTACCTAGTTTACAGTTACTGTATAGCGAAGTACACGTACCTATATATGACGTGATGATGGTGATAAATATGCTGTGCAGTAAAAATGATGATGATGAAGGTGATGATGACTTTTACTGTGCAGCCGATGACTGTATTTTACGTCTCTTCAGATGGTGGTGCCATTTTCTGGGGCACCTCTTCCACGGTTTCCGAAGGTGTATCCATAGTAGTAGTAGGAACTGGCTCTTTTTTGCAAGGCTGCAAAAACATTGTGATCGCAGCTGCTGCCGCTGCTTCTTTTTCTGGTCGAAGAGCAGTATGTAGGCAGTCATGACTTCGTCGACCTAGTTGCAAAATTGGACCGATCGAACCATATCGTCGTCCCATTCCTGTGACAGCTCTTGCAGATTCTTAGCCAGTCTGCAGCCACAGCCGGGAACGTTCTCCCTTCCTCCAACATATCCAGAAATTTCATCTTCTCAGCGATCGTCATCATTCTTCGTTGGCGTTTAGGCTCAGCACCAGCCTTGGAAGAAGGAGCACATTTGGGAGCCATTGCAGGGGGTGAAAATTGAAGCGAAGTTCAACACAAAGAAACCACAAAAAAATCACACACAGTACAGTGTAAAGTAAACCGCTCGGCGAGAAAGCTTGAAGAGAAATGGCCGCGACAGAGAGACAAGGGGAGGTGCTGTGGGATCTGGGCATCAGTCAAAGCACCAATCACAGGCCCGATTAGAAAGCGGGAAGCTGTGATTTGTCGTCTCCCTCCCATGTACCAATTATAGCCCGTGTTACAACGCACTTAGTCACCGAACTTGTTTTGTTGTTCTTAGACTAGGAAATACTACTACTATATTTAAAAACCCGCGAAGTCGTGAATCCGCGAAAAGTGAACCGCGAAGTAGCGAGGGATTACTGTACTCTGTACATATGACAATAATGACCTAATAAACCTTAGAATATTCAGGAGGAGATGGAGCTTCTCTTGGCAGTAGTGAAGTAAAGATAGCATCATGAACATGAATGAAATATTGCTTGGACATTTAAACCATCTATTAGTATTTTACATACTCACTTTACACTGGTTATCCCAAAAGTTAAGAAGAATTTAAAAAAAAAATATATGGATCCATTCTGGATCACCTGGGAGTTTTTTTTTCAAACATAATGTAATGAAGACATGCACTGAATAGTGATGGCTAAATCTCGGTTTTCTGTAATTTTGGTTAATCTACACTAATAAAAGGCAAAGCCCTCACTCACTGACTGACTGACTGACTGACTCATCAATCAATCAACATTTATTTATAGCACATTTTCATACAAAAAAAATGTAGCTCAAAGTGCTTTACAAAATGAAGAATATAAAAATAGAAGACACAATAAAAAATAAACATAAGTCAACATTAATTAACATAGAATAAGTAAGGTCCGATGGCCAGGGTGGACAAAAAAAAAAAAAACTCCAAAGGCTGGAGAAAAAATAAAATCTGTAGGGATTCCAGACCAAGAGACCGCCCAGTCCCCTCTGGGCAATCTACCTAACATAAATCAAACAGTCCTCTTTGTATTTAGGGTTTTCATGGAAGGACTTGATGATGATGGTCACGTAGACTTCTGGCTTTCAGTCCATCAATGTTGGTGCATCATGATGCTTTGAGTAGGTGGTGGTGGCAGGCCGCCACCACAAAGAAACCGAAAAGAAACAGAAGAGAGAGTAGGGGTCAGTACGGATTTTAGAGCCACTATGAATAGTTATTATGATGAATTGAACATACAGAGTATCAGTATTAAGTTAAAGTGAAGTTATAAAAAGGCCATGTTAAAGTAATGTGTTTTCAGCAGTGTTTTAAAGTGCTCTACTGTATTTGCCTGGCGAATTCCTATTGGCAGGCTATTCCAGATTTTAGGTGCATAACAGCAGAAGGCCGCCTCACCACTTCTTTTAAGTTTAGCTTTTGGAATTATAAGGAGACACTCATTTGAAGATCTAAGGTTACGATTTGGAATATAACGTGTCAGGCATTCCGATATATAAGATGGAGCGAGATTATTTAAGGCTTTATAAACCATAAGCAGTATTTTAAAGTCAATCCTGAATGACACAGGCAACCAGTGTAGTGACATCAAAACTGGAGAAATGTGTTCGGATTTTCTTTTCCTAGTTAGGATTCTAGCAGCTGCATTCTGCACTCGTTGCAAATGATTTATGTCTTTTTTGGGTAGTCCTGAGAGGAGTGCGTTACAGTAATCTAGTCTACTGAAAACAAAAGCGTGAATTAATTTCTCAGCATCTTTCAATGATATAAGAGGTCTAACTTTTGCTATGTTTCTTAAGTGAAAAATGCTGTCCTAGTGGTCTGATGAATATGCGATTTAAAATTCAGATTACAGTCAACAGTTACCCCTAAATTTTTATTTCCGTCTTAACTTTTAATCCTAATGCATCAAGTTTATTTCTGATAACCTCATTGAATCCATTATTGCCAATTACTAAAATTTCAGTTTTCTCTTTATTTAGTTTGAGAAAATTACTATTCATCCATTCAGAAATACCAGTAAGACATTGTGTTAGTGAATCGAAAGAGTCAGAGTCATCAGGTGCTATTGATAAGTACAGCTGTGTGTCATCAGCATAGCTGTGGTAGCTCACGTTGTAACCTGAGATAATCTGACCTAACGGAAGCATGTAGATTGAGAAAAGCAGCGGACCCAGGATAGAGCCTTGTGGAACACCATATCGGATATCATGTGTCTTTGAGATGTGATTACCACAACTCACAAAGAATTTTCTCCTGCCAGGTAGGATTCAAACCAATTTAAGACACTGCCAGAGAGGCCCACCCATTGACTAAGGCGATTTCTAAGAATATTGTGATCAATGGTGTCAAATGCAGCACTCAGATCTAAGAGGATGAGAACAGATAAATGGCCTCTGTCTGCATTTACCCGCAAGTCATTTACTACTTTAACGAGTGCAGTTTCTGTGCTGTGATTTGTTCTGAAGCCTGACTGAAATTTATCAAGAATAGCATGTTTATTGAGGTGGTCATTTAACTGCATAATGACTGCCTTCTCTAGAATTTTACTTAAGAAGGGCAGGTTAGAGATGGGTCTAAAATTTTCAAAGGCAGAGGGGTCAAGATTATTTTTCTTGAGCAGGGGTTTAACTACAGCAGTCTTAAGACAGTCTGGAAGACCCCGTATCTAATGACGAATTAACTATGTCAAAAATATTGTCAATTAGCATGCCTGATATTTCTTTGAAAAACCTTGTTGGTATTGGGTCAAGGACGCGGTGGAGGGTTTCAGTTGAGAGATTATACTATGTAATTTAGGTAAATCTATCCTGGTGAAAGCATTTAATTTGTTTATAATGGAGTACCGGGCTTTGGAGGTTCTGCAGTGTTGGGGAGATATACTATGTTATCTCTAATATCATTAATTTTTGATTGAAAAATACAGCAATGTTCTCACAGGTTTCACTGGAAGTATTCTGGGGGCATTCCTTTGTGTTACCTGGGTTTAACAGACGATCAATTGTAGAAAATAAGACTCTGGGATTACTAGCATTGTTATTTATAATATTAGAGAAATAGCAGCGCCTCTCAAGACGGACTGTGTTATTGTATTCTGTTATTTTAACCTTCAATATCTCATAATGGATAGTTAGTTTAGTTTTCCTCCATTTACGCTCAGCTCTACGACATGTTCTTTTTAAATCAGACACTCTTTGGGTCTTCCATGGAATAACAATACTAGAAGATTTTTAACTGTCTTTTCAGGTGCAACTATGTCAACAGCAGTTCTTACTTTAGAATTAAAGTTTTCCACTTTACTATTTACATTATCCTCGCTATTATAGTTGGCATTATAAACGGACTGATTGCTTAGAATGTTTGTAAGTTTTAAAGCTGCTGATGAGTCAAAGAAGCGTTTTTTAACAAAATGCTTCTCATGAGTGTTTTCTATCTTTATTTCTATATTAAATAGTAGAAGGAAATGGTCTGATAGACCAATATCAATGACCTGCTTTATATCAACTTTAAGTCCTTTAGTAATCACTAAGTCTAACGTATGACCTGCTTTATGTGTAGGTTGATTAACGAGCTGTCTCAAATCAAAAGAGTCCAGGAGGTTCATGAATTCTTTCCCTTTTTGGTCACACTGATTGTCGATATGAAAGTTAAAGTCACCGACTATTAAGAGTGTGTCATAGTTTGTAATTAAAATTGACATTAAGTCAGAGAATTCCTCAAGAAAGACGCGTTATATTTAGGAAGTCTATACACGGATAATACTAGAACGTGAGAATCTCCATGAATAACAACGGCGAGATACTCAAAGGACTTAAATTTACCAAAACTAACATCTTTACATTTTAATCGCTCGAGTAAATGTTTGCCAATCCGCCTCCCTTTTTCCCCTGGCGGTCTGCACGAGTAAAACTGTAATCCGGAGGCGCAGATTCGATTAAAACAGCCGCACCGTTTGAGTTAAGCCATGTTTCACTTAAAATCAATGTTTCTATTACTAATAAGATCGTTTATAAAAAATGTCTTGTTAGTTAAAGCTCTAAGATTTAATAGTGCCATATTTAATGTTTCTAAAGGGCAGTGCAGAATTTTATGCGTGTTATTGGTATTCGGAAAAAAATTAAGTTATTTTTGTTAACGCCGCTCTGTGTGTATTTTTTATGTAATCTACAATCTGTTTTTATAGTTTTAATGCATTGTTGATCTGAAGTAGTAATTGCAATTAAACTATTGGTGTTTATGCCGCACTGCCTAGATTTTTTACGTGCATTAAGATTTGTTATTAGATTATTAATGTTGTGCACTCATCACTAATTCTCCAACTTCCCGTGTAGGCAGAAGGCTGAAATTTGGCAGGCTTATTCCTTACAGCTTCCTTACAAAAGTTGGGCAGGTTTCATTTCGAAATTCTACGCGTAATGGTCATAACTGGAAGCTATTTTTCCCCATTTACTGTAATGGAGTTGAGCTCGAAAGCCATGGGGGGGGCGGAGTTTCGTGTGACATCATCATGCCTCCCACGTAATCACGTGAACTGACTGTCAACGCAGTGCGTAGAAAACCAGGAAGAGCTCCAAAAAGCGCTGAAGAAAACATGCATTATACAATTGAGAAGGCAGCGAAACAATAAGAAGCCATATAAGAATGACATATACAATCATATTCATGAGTGCTGCTACTTCAGAAACAAAGCAAGGTGTAAACCTAAAGTTTAAATTAAGTTCATAGACAGGATGCCGCTAGCGTTTGTCATGCCCACGGGTAATGCGTGATACAAGTTTAATGAGAGCACGCAGGATATAAACGAGAGTTTTGTAACTAAGTTAAAATTGCACGTGAAGGGCTGTGCTTATGCAAATTCTGAGAGACTGTGTTTGTGGGGGATTGACAGTTAAGACGGGTGGGGGAGTCACGTCATCATCTCCCCTCCCATTCACCTCATTTCGCTCTGAGCGGAGCTCCACAGCTAACGCATGCAGTGTTACGGAAGCAACTTTGTGACGCTGCCACCAAATACTCACAGAAAAATCCACAAGTTAATACACACGCTGTCTCTAGAGTTTCTCCACAATGAATCCTCCAGGCACTACTTACAAAACGTTACACTGACAATCGTGTTACGTTATTTTTAAAATGTTTCCTTTTCTTAGCACAAGCACAGCTGAGAAGCTTTGATGCATGTGCTCCATAACGCGTTAAAAAATCACGCATTTAATCACACTTTGCATTCCATGCAAAGGGGAACTTCTCTCAATGCATGATTTCCTGGTACACTGATTACATTGATCAGCGCTTCCCGATTCATCTTAACATCACACCCCCTTGGTTTGAGAAGAAGTATGAAAAAATATGAGGTTAACACAGAAAAACAGATCACCAATTGAGGCTTTATGAATAATCGATTTGCCATCAATAATTGTTTTGGTAAAGCCATAATCAGTGTAATCCTTCCATTTTATAATTTTTCCGCCACCAGCCATGATTAAATGAACGGTAAAAAAGAAAGAGCGAAGCGAGGGTTACTTATTCAGGCAGGCAGGCGACAGCTCAATAGCTCGAATTTGGATATAAGTAGGTTCTATTTAGTCACCAGAAATATCTTTGTTAGGAATGGAAGCTGAATTTAATCTTTAAATTTCTATGGTAAAGAAAAAGTTACATAATGATGACTACATTTAACTATATAAAGTCAAAACTTGATTATATAAAGTCACTGTCGGAATAAATAAAGTCAAAACTTGAATATATAAAGTCATTCCCAAATATATAAAGTCAAAACCTGAGTATATAAAGACAGCGTTGGAATATTTCAGAATATATAAAGTAAGCGCTAGAATATATAAAGTCAAAACTTAAATATATAAAGTCAGCGTTGGAATATATAAAGTAAGCGCTGCAATATATAAAGTCAAAACTTCAATGTATAAAGTCAGTGTCGGAATATATAAAGTAAGCGCTGGAATATCCATCCATTTCCCAACCTGTTGAATCCAACCACAGGGTCACGGGGGTCTGCTGGAGCCAATCCCAGCCAACTCTTGGGCGCAAGGCAGGAACCAATTCTGGGCAGGGCACATGCATCATTTTCAAAACCGAACAGTGTTTTTTTACTTTACTTTTCAGAATACGTTTTTGTTCACTTAGTTCAGTTCAGAGTCATTTCAATCAATAGATTTTCACTTTGACTTTATATATTCAGGAATGAGTTTATATACTCCGATGTTGACTTTATATAATCAGGAATGACTTTATATATACCGACGCTGACTTTCTATATTCAGGTTTTGACTTTATATATATATGCCAGCGCTGACTTTATATATTCTGATGCTGACTTTATATATTCAAGTTTTCACTTTATATATTCCAGCGATGACTTTATATATTGTGAACGATAGCGCTCGCTCCCTTGAACCCCTGTCCACGACTCCAGACACCAGGTAAAAGTCCTCAAGTTGACTTTATTTTCTTGCCACAGTGTACAAAGCACACTCTCCTCCACAATACTCATTAACAACAATAATACAACAATAAACCAATCCTCCAGCTCCCAGATCGCTGCCACCCTTCCACCCAGCTCAGCTCTTGTCTGGGAGTTCCCACAGTCCTTTTATACCTCCTGACCCGGAAGTGTTTCTGCCCAATAGTCCACAAGTCCTTTCCCTTCCGGTCAGGGTAAATCGTCCCTTTCTTCAACCCGAAGTCCGCCGCTCTTCCTGTGACGAACCTCCGGGTCACAGGGCACGAAAAAGCCCTCGGTCCTCCCTGCAGCTCCCTCCTGTGGCCCCCACGGCATCCAGCAGGGCTTTGCATAAAAACTCCAATGTCCATGATGCCCTGCTGGTCTTCTGGGGACCTCCTCGCTGCAAGGAGGGCTCCACCTGGCGGCTTGGGGTATTGGCCGGATAAATGGCCGCCATCCATTACAGTATTCCCCCCAGCAATTATTATTCGAGCGCCTGCCCCGAGAGGGAAGTCTTCCTCCAAGAGGACGCCCTGGTTGAGCCTTGATTAAAGCGAACATCTTGGTCCCTGGAGAACCTAGGGGAATATTATTCCAAATTGACCTCTTGTCCCCTCTCTCCAAGGACATTTCCGCCAAATATGGCCCAACCTTCGGCACCCGTAACATTGCCTCTGTCCTCCTGGCATTCTTCCCCTACGGGACTGAAAACAATAAGGAACTGTTAGGTCCGCCCCTTTTGCTGGGAGAGAAACCCCTGCCGCCTCTACTGGTGCTTTGACTTTTTCTGTCTCTTTTTCTTTCTTGTCAGGAGACCCCCGTTTTATCTTAGAGCCCTCCTGTTTAATCTGGGGCTTATATACAGTCTGGGTCTCTCTATTACAAGAAGAGAGCCCCTTTACTGTCTGCCCCTCTTGATTTATAAATTACCGGCGGCGGCGTCTTCAGGGCTGCCTCGCTCCGGGAGTCAGCACTGTCTAGCTGCCCCGGATCGATTAGCCCTTCCGCCGACCACTCGGTTAACGTACCGACCTCTCTTGTAGGGTACGCGTGTATTGGCACCCGCTACTTATTAAGCGGGCCGGATCACACCGCGTCCCTCTATTATATACGATACGGTCTCGCTCACCTGTATCGCGCATCATTCATTACGGAGGCTCCTCACCAAATCGCCGCCGTAGGCCCTCACCTTCTCCAACGGCTCTCTGGCTGCCGCTCCCAAATCCCCGACGATCTTTTCAATGGTCGTCAGGACCTGTAAGATACTCGCTACGGGCTCGATTAGTTTTTCGAGCTCCGTAAGTCAATATAATTATTTATTTCGACCGGCAGAACACTCACTTCCTCGTTTGTGTTACCTGCCGACCGGGAGCCAATGAGCACGCCCGCTTCAGGCACGCGTGCTCTGGCGGTCTCGGAGGCTTCTGGGATTTGGAGTTCTGGAGGGTCGAGTTGCCTTCTTCGGCGAACTGCGGTCTGCCTTTAATATTTTTTCGACATCCCGATCAGCTAATTCCCGACCCTCCTTACCTTCTTGTGTGTTGAGCGATGCCTCGCTCGCCTCCCCTTCCTTCGAAAACCAAGTCCGTTCTTCGGCTTGAAGGTGCAAACTGCAGGACGCGGAGCTCCTCCTTCCCAGGATGCACCGGGTTTGCTACCGTGTCCTCGTCGGCTGCCATCATGCGGAAGTCGATTTCTAGGTGCTCTGGCTTCGACAAGAGAAGGCCGTCGTCTTCGGGGCAGTCTCCTTTTCCCTCGGAGCCTCCAGGTGGTCATCTCCAAGGTACATGCACGGGACAAGGTGAGAAACAATAAAAGGATTTTTAAAGTCGTTCCGGCACGCACCTTAGAGGGATCGTTGCTTCCTGGAGGTTTCTCCGGACTTGTAAGGCCTCTCCTTAACTCCTCCCGAGCGTCGGCCATTGCACCTACGGCACTCCCGCTGGCGTTGTCGCTTTGCTTGCCCTTCTTTTTTCCATTTTGGACTCGCTTTTTTCGGTTTTGGCGATGCTGTGGTGATTCCTGATTCCGCAGTCTTCGGGTTTGTTATCCACAGAAATATTTGGTTCAGGTCCTCTGCAAACGACGCTAGAGTATCCTGCCGGCTACGCCACTGTGAACGATAGGGGGCGCCCTCGCTCCCTTGAACCCCTGTCCACGACTCCAGACACCAGGTAAAAGTCCTCAAGTTGACTTTATTTTCTTGCCACAGTGTACAAAGCACACTCTCCTCCACAATACTCATTAACAACAATAATACAACAATAAACCAATCCTCCAGCTCCCAGGCGCGTTGCACCCTTCCACCCAGCTCAGCTCGTTGTCTGGGAGTTCCCACAGTCCTTTTATACCTCCTGACCCGGAAGTGTTTCTGCCCAATAGTCCACAAGTCCTTTTCCTTCCGGTCAGGGTAAATCAAGATTTGACTTTATATATTCAGAAAAAAGTTTTGACTTTATGTATACCGACGCTGACTTCATATATTCAAGTTTTGACTTTATATATTCAGGAATGACTTTATATATTCACAAAATCAGTTTATTTGCCTGTTTGGCACTCCATAGTATATGTGTGTGTGTATACTGTATATGTACACATATATATGCCAGCAACACTCATGACAATGACAAAACAATTACATTGTCAATCATGTTACGTTATTATTAAAATGTTTCCTTTTCTTTTTACTTCGCGGGTATTTTGATATATATATATTTTTTTTTTTTGATATATATATATATAATAGATATAGATAATGAGAACAACACTCATATCAATGACAAAACAATTACATTAACAATCATGTTACGTTATTTTTAAAATTTTTCTTTTCTTTTTCATAACTTCTTTAACACACTACTTCTCCGCTGCAAAGCGCGGGTATTCTGCTAGTCTATACTAATAAAAGGCAAAGCCCTCACTGACTCACTCACTCACTCACTGACAGACTCACTGACTCATCACTAATTCTCCAACTTCCCTTGTAGGTAGAAGGCTGACATTTGGCATGCTCATTCCTTACAGCTTACTTACAAAAGTTGGGCAGGTTTCATTTCGAAATTCTACGCGTAATGGTCATAACTGGAACCTATTTTTTTCTTCCATATACTATAATAGACTTCTGCTCGATGCCCATGGGAGGCGGAGTTACGCCTCCCACGTAATTTAGTGCCTGCCCTTATAAGGCCATCCATCAGCGGCAATCCAGGTGAAGGACTGTGCTTATGCAGAGGAAGATGACATGGTCATGGAGGTGTTTGGCACAAACTCAGCGAAACTGCGAGAGAAACTTTTAAGTGCCACGTCTTAGCTAACATTAAATACAGCCGTGGACATCGCACGAGATGGCACCAGCACAGCTGGGAAATTTCGATGCATGTACACCGAGCGGCTCACGTGAACTGACGCAGTGCAAAGAAAAAAAGCAACAGTTCCAAAGAGTGCTGAACAAAAACTGAATTACACAATTGAGAAGGCAGCAAAAAAATATGAAGCGTGTGATACATACAAGCATATTCATAAGTGCAGCTACTGCGGAATGTATATAGTATAGCTTTATCATTACAGGATTAGACCCTCTCTGGCATCATGGTAAAGGAAAAAACATAAATATATGACTTCAGTTATACATACTATACATTGCATTTAAATTCTGTTTGACATAAAGAGCAACCCCTCTCTTGTTCTGTTTATTCTCAGTGAAAACTTGTATCTCTCTGTGTTATTGTATCCCCATCTATGAT
This sequence comes from Polypterus senegalus, assembly GCF_016835505.1. Taxonomy (NCBI): domain Eukaryota; kingdom Metazoa; phylum Chordata; class Cladistia; order Polypteriformes; family Polypteridae; genus Polypterus; species Polypterus senegalus. The sequence goes on from NC_053166.1 coordinate 105,706,999, forward strand.
AATTGGGCTAGAATTTATTATGAATTATTTATTATGCATATTTGTACACTATTGTTGGTTCTTCATGAATAGTTCTAAACTTGACCGGTCTTAAATTCCATGCCCCCCACTCCCTGTAAGAGCCATTTGCTAGTTATTTAAGTTATATGAATATTTTACTAAATAATAGTGCATAAACTATGGGAGGTTCCTATAACCCCCATATGTTGAATTGAATTGGTATATTTTAACTATTTCTAGCCTCTCTGACTAAACATTATTCTCAGTTAGTGACTTGCCAAAGATTGAAAGTTTAAAAATTGCCTAGGATTAAAAGAAAGAAACCTGTTTGTTTTAAGCCTGACATCAGTCTGTGACAGAAGAAAACAATGACAACCTGAAAAAACTCGACAGGTACTTTTAATCTATGTCTTTGATCGGAGTTGAACTTTTAAGAGTATTGGTAGCGCTCCTTGCGTGAAGGTAAAATGTAAAAATTAGATAAAGGAGCTTAAATACCTTGTGGAGGACTGCCGGCTTCCCATGCCGGTCCCCACCCCCAGGCCGCCAGGAGGAGCTCTCCCGACAGCAGGATCGTGTCCCGAGGTCCAGCAGGGCCTTATGGACTTTGTAGTGTTTATACACAGCCCTGCTGGATACCTTGGGGACCACCAGGAGTCGCTGTGGGGGGGCTTATGGGCCCTGTGATGCCGTATGACCTGGGAGTACGTCACGGTCACGTGACGGGAAGATATGTCGTGCTCCCGGGTTGAATAAAAGGACTGATTGCCCTGACCCAGAAGGAATTAGGAACTATGGACTGATGGGACAGAAACACCTCCGGGTCAGGGGCTATAAATGGACGGTGCCTCAGTCCAGACACTGAGCTGTGCTGGGTGGGAGAGGAGCAAAGTGTCTGGGCGAGGAGGAGAGTATTGTGTTTTGGGATTGTGAGCTTATTGTTTATGAGTAGTGTGGAAGGTGCTTGGTGCACTGTGGATAAAAATAAACAGTATTGGACTTTTACCTGGTGTCTGGAATTCTACCTCAGGGTTCAAGGGAGCACTAGCGCCCCCTACTGCCACAACCTTAAAGGGAACTTGTCCTGGTGCATGATCGACATGACATCTGAACCTGGATGTCCGAGGAAATATCAAGCTCCGTATGAAAGTCTGAGTGGCATGAGTGGAAACCGCGATGATGGTGATGTAACAGAGGAGGACCATCTCCAAGACAACAGTAAGCTGTTCAACGTACCAGTGCTGACTGAACTCATCTTTGGAAGCTTGGCAACGACCTTAGTAACAGTTGATCTTCATTTGGAAATAGACGACAAATATGGACAGTTATCTAGTCTGATGAAGTACATAAAGGATTTACAAAAAAATGAATCTAACTGTGAAAAAATAAAAACAATTATCGAGAATGATTTCTTCAAACTGAGAATGGAATATAAAGGGTTAAGCGATTCATTTTTATCCATCCAGAGTGACGAAGATGTACGGAAAATGATACAAAAGGGTATTGATGCTAAATCGAATACTCTATGTACGTATATGGAAAATATAATGGATTGGGTTTTGGAAATACGTCAAAAAAAGCTTCAACAAGCTGCAACATGACTTTTCTGCCAACCATTTCAAGGATTACAGTTTTTTTGACGATATAACCCCTGTGTTTCTCAAGTCTCCGTAAAAAGTAAAAGTCTAGCAAATTCAGTGGCGACTTCAGATAGTGTCCTCAGAACTCAAGAGGCAGCACACGCTGTGCTGTTAGTTAAAGCAGAGAACCAACTATCGCAGAATCCAATGCAAAATTGAGAGCTCTTAAAAGATGCAGTCACAGTCCAGGTAAACCAAATCCCTGTAGTGTTTCTAAGAAACCATATGTGAGAAATGAAGAGCCATATGACACAAGTATTTGTAACTTTTCATTTAGAAATTAAAGTAAATACAATCCTCAACAACTGCATTATGAACAGCGTTATGAACAGCAAAATAAGGAACCAGTACCTTATGTGCCGTATAGATAGATCCCAATATTTGATGGTGATCCTATGAGCTATGTAGATTTTATTGCAGCATTTGACCGTGCTATCGATGAGGTGTTGGAGAATCCTTGGTATAAATTGGACTTCTTACTACAATTTACTAAAGGTTCACCACACAAGATTGTTAAAAGTTGTAAATACTTGTCACTGGCAGAAGGTTACAAAAAGGCTAGAATGAAGCTCAAAAGACTTTATGTCAATCAACATGACATGAATTTGAAAGTAGAGATAACCTTTGTACTATAATCTCCAAGCTTCCTCAAGACCTAATAGCACTGTGGCAATGCAAAGCTCGGAGTATTGAAAGTACAGAAGGCAGATGAGCACGAAAGAACTTTCTGGAAGAAAAGGCAACAACAGCTTTGGATCCTGTGTATAGCTCAGACCTTCGAAGCCATACCTTCAAGAAGGAAGAGGACAAGACTGATTCAAGGGAAGTGTCCTTTGAAAGGTGGGCTGAGAAAAAGCAGTTTTGCTACAAACTTTTCTGTTGCTGCCAAAAAAAGGAATACAGAAACCTCAGTCAAAAAGGCAAAGACGGCTGGTTGTGTATGCAGTAAACACTGTCTTTTTTGCAATGAAAATCACAACAAGCTGAATCCAGTGCAATCCAGAAACTAACTTATGAAAGTAGAATTGACTTTTTCAGATCTAAGGGCTTATGTTTTAAGTGCCTTAAGCAAGGATAACTTAGTAAAGACTCTCTAGAAAAAATTAAATCCCAAATATAATCTCATTTACATCGAGTCATTCTGCATATGAACAAGGAAAAGGGCACCAAAGATAAAGCCACACCTCCTAAAAAGGAGAACGCTAAGTTGGAAAAGAAGAGTATCCTAGCTGTGATTCTAGATGAAGTTAAGTCTAAAATGAGTGAAAAATGTGTAGAAACATATGCTCTAATAGAGTCTGGCAGCACAGCTACATTTTGCACAGAAAGCTTGCAAGAGCAGTTAAATCTTTATAGAAGAAAGACTCAAGTGCACATCAGCACTGTAGAAAGTAAATAAACAGGAATTAGAAAAGTGTTTGTTTTATCCAAGTTACAAGTCTGTGGGGTAGACGAAAACACATTTTTTGATTTACCAGAAGTGTACACACTAAACTCTATACCAGAACATCCCTATGCAAGAAGATATTATGAGATGGTCATATCTCAAGGACATGCATCTATCCATCCATCCATCCATTCTCTTCTGCTTATCCGAGGTCGGGTCGCGGGGGCAGCAGCTTAAGCAGAGAGGCCCAGACTTCCCTCTCCCCGGCCACTTCTTCCAGCTCTTCCGGGAGAATCCCAAAGGCGTTCCCAGGCCAGCCGGGAGACATAGTCCCTCCAGCGTGTCCTGGGTCTTCCCCGGGCCTCCTCCCGGTTGGACGTGCCCGGAACACCTCACCAGGGAGGCGTCCAGGAGGCATCCTGATCAGATGCCCGAGCCACCTCATCTGACTCCTCTCGATGCGGAGGAGCAGTGGCTCTACTCTGAGCCCCTCCCGGATGACTGAGCTTCTCACCCTATCTTTAAGGGAAAGCCCAGACACCCTGCGGAGGAAACTCATTTCAGCCGCTTGTATTCGCGATCTCGTTCTTTCGGTCACTACCCATAGCTCATGACCATAGGTGAGGGTAGGAAGGTAGATCGACTGGTAAATTGAGAGCTTTGCCTTACGGCTCAGCTCCTTTTTCACCACGACAGACCGATGCAGAGCCCGCATCACTGCGGATGCCGCACCGATCCGCCTGTCGATCTCACGCTCCATTCTTCCCTCACTCGTGAACAAGACCCGAGATATTTGAACTCCTCCACTTGGGGTAGGATCTCTCCCCCAACCCTGAGAGGGCACTCCACCCTTTTCCGGCTGAGGACCATGCTCTCGGATTTGGAGGTGCTGATTCTCATCCCAGCCGCTTCACACTCAGCTGCGAACCGATCCAGAGAGAGCTGAAGATCACGGCCTGATGAAGCAAACAGGACAACATCATCTGCAAAAGCAGTGACCCAATCCTGAGTCCACCAAACCGACCCCTTCAACACCCTGGCTGCGCTTAGAAATTCTGTCCATAAAAGTTATGAACAGAATCGGTGACAAAGGGCAGCCCTGGCGGAGTCCAACTCTCACTGGAAACGGGCTCGACTTACTGCGGCAATGCGGACCAAGCTCTGACACGGTTGTACAGAGACCGAACAGCTCTTATCAGGGGTCCGTACCCCATACTCCCGAGCACCCCCACAGGATTCCCGAGGGACACGGTCGAATGCCTTTTCCAAGTCCACAAAACACATGTAGACCGGTCGGGCAAACTCCCATGCACCCTCCAGGACTCTGCTAAGGGTGAAGAGCTGGTCCACTGTTCCGCGACCAGGACTAAAACCACACTGTTCCTCCTGAATCCGAGGTTGACTATCCGACGGACCCTCCTCTCCAGAACCCCGAATAGACTTTTCCAGGGAGGCTGAGGAGTGTGATCCCTCTATAGTTGGAACACACCCTCCGGTCCCCTTTTAAAGAGGGGACCACCACCCCGGTCTGCCAATCCAGAGGCACTGTCCCGATGTCCATGCGATGTTGCAGAGGCGTGTCAACCAAGACAGTCCTACAACATCCAGAGCCTTAAGGAACTCCGGTATCTCATCCACCCCGGGCCCTGCCACCAAGGAGTTTTTGACCACCTCGGTGACTTCAGTCCCAGAGATGGGAGAGCCCACCTCAGAGTCCCCAGGCTCTGCTTCCTCATTGGAAGGCATGTTAGTGGGATTGAGGAGGTCTTGAAGTACTCCTCCCACCGACCCAGCGTCGAGTGAGGTCAGCAGCGCACCATCCCCACTATATACGGTGTTGACACTGCACTGCTTCCCCCTCCTGAGACGCCGGACGGTGGACCAGAATCTCCTCGAAGCCGTCCAAAGTCGCTCTCCATGGCCTCTCAAACTCCTCCCATGCCCGAAGTTTTGCCTCAGCAACAACCGCCGCTCTCGCTTGGCCTGCGGTACCTATCAGCTGCCTCCAGAGACCCACAGGACAAAAAGTCCTATAGGACTCCTTCTTCAGCTTGACGGCATCCCTCACCGCGGTGTCCACCAACGGGTTCGGGATTGCCGCCACGACAGGCACCGACCACCTTGCGCCACAGCTCCGGTCAGCCGCCTCAACAATAGAGGCACGGAACATGGCCCATTCGACTCAATGTCCCCACCTCCCTCGGGGCGTGGTTGAAGTTCTGCCGGAGGTGGGAGTTGAAGCTACTTCTGACAGGGGACTCTGCCAGCCGCTCCCAGCAGACCCTCACAACACGCTTGGGCCTACCAGGTCTGACCGCATCTTCCCCACCATCGAAGCCAACTCACCACCAGGTGGTGATCAGTTGACAGCTCGCCCCTCTCTTCACCCGAAAGTGTCCAAGACATATGGCGCAAGTCCGGCGACACACACCACAAAGTCGATCATCGACCTGAGGCCTAGGGTGTCCTGGTGCCAAGTGCACATATGAACACCCTTATGCTTGAACATGGTGTTCATTATGGACAATCCGTGACGAGCACAGAAGTCCAATAACAAAACACCGCTCGGGTTCAGATCGGGGGGGCCATTCCTCCCAATCACGCCCTTCCAGGTCTCACTGTCATTGCCCACGTGAGCATTGAAGTCTCCCAGCAAAACGAGGGAATCCCCAGAAGGTATGCCCTCTAGCAACCCCTCCAGAGACTCCAAAAAGGGTGGATACTCCAAACTGCTGTCGTTCACCGGGGTAAACCCCAATGCACAGGCTCCGAGTCGGGGGGCAATAAGTATGCCCACACCTGCTCGGCGCCTCTCACCGGGGGCAACTCCAGAGTGGTAGAGAGTCCAGCCCCTCTCAAGGAGATTGGTTCCAGAGTCCAAGCTGTGCGTCGAGGTGAGTCCAACTATATCTAGCCGGAACCTCTCGACCTCGCGCACTAGCTCAGGCTCCTTCCCCTTCAGAGAGGTGACATTCCACGTCCCAAGAGCCAAGAACTGGCTCTTGGGACGTGGACATGCATCTACCCAAGATAAATGCTGATGTAGGTTTGATAATTGGTACAAATGTCCCCGATGCAATGGAGCCATGCCAAGTCATAAACAAAGAAGGTAAAGGTCCTTACGCTGTGAAGACAGTCTCAGATGGATTGTTAATGGCCTGATAAAGAGGACAGACAATGTAAGACTGCAAAGTTATTCAGTCAATCGTGTGACAATAATGGAGATAGAACAAATGTTACTCCAGCAATACCATACAGACTTTCCAGAGCATAGCTGTGAGGAAAAGAAGAAAATGTCACAGGAGGACATTTAGTTCATGCACATAGCCTCAGATTCTGCCAAGCTAGTGGATGGACACGATAACATTAATTTGCCTTTTAAAGATGAGACACTTAAAGTGCCAAACAATCAGTGCATTGCAGAACAACTTGCTGTTGGAATCAAAAGAAAATTTACAAAGTCTCCAACATTCTATGGGGATTACAAAATTTTAAAGAAAGACATTTTAGGTAGAGCATATGCTATTAACACTAGAATTACCAAAACCTACGAAAAAAACGGCTCACCTTAAATCCGTTTACACCTCTCCGCCAGCATCCTTTGTCCTCTAAATGTGCCGATAAAGATACGCTGCAAGCAGCCGGCTATACCATCCCCCCACCGATTTAGAACGTGCACAAACTTCTCCCAGCTCATGCCTTGATTGATTATCTGGGAGTGAAGTGGAGTTTTAGAGTGGAAGTAATAGATTGTTATTTGGAACACACACATTTCAGGCGTGCATTTCTACAGTAATCTGTGTAAACACATTTATAAAACAGAAATGTTTTTCATATTTTAGTAGTAAATGCCAAAATGTAGGCATAAACTATATAATGCACTGAATAAGCTCCTGATCTGACTCTAAGTAACAGCGCCAGCATACATTCACACCCGATCCGATGCTGTTCATTTTCAAATAATATTGCATTAGCGCAATGATGTTTTCACATATATTGTCTCTTTCTTTCAGGTGTGTAATAGAAACCACAGCATAGAGAGAAGTGTGTATATTGTAACAGGTACACACGTTGTAAGTCTAGGAAGGGCGAACCTTGCATGTGTGTGAACTGTTAATATTTGAATCTGATGATTGCATATGGCTCTGAACTATTCTGTTCTCTGCATGTCCTGGAGTACAAAAGAAACAGCATACAGCAACATGTGGGGTCAGGCAAGATCGGGATAAAAAAAAACACGCAGTTACTGATTACAAACCGCAAGATAAAAGATGTGAAAACATCATCGCACTAATGCAATATTATTTGAAAACGAACAGCGTCAGATCGGGTTTGAATATACGCCTGATTTGACGCTGTTTGTTTTCAAATATTGCTTGTACTGCGCGTTAATCCTGCTGCACTGAATAAGCTCACGCTTTCTGTAACAGCGCCAGCTTATATTCAAACCCGATCTGATGCTGTTCATTTTCAAATAATATTGCATGTACTGTGTGTTGCTCTTGCTGCACTGAATAAGCTCACGCCTTCTGTAACAGCGCCAGCGTATATTCAAACCTGATGTGATGCTGTTCATTTTCAAATAATATTGCATTAGTGCGAAAACAGAAGCCCTCCCGTAAGAAACGTCCACTCACATATAAGAACAATGCAGCTGCACCTGGTGGGGAGAGCTTCTGTTTTCTCCGATCTGAGTTAAACCCTCTTATGGCGTGTCATAATTTGAAAATGGCATCAGATCTGGGGGGTTGGGGGCGTAAAGGAGAAAGATGGCACCATTTGAATACAGGATGAAGTCCAGCGTCATCCTGCCAATCACCTGTCCTCTTACAGAGCTTGCCAACGTTACACCGTCCAGAGCTAAACACTAGTGTGGTGTATGTGCCCAAAAAAAGTCTAACTGCATTCTCGTACCATTGCTTGCATACTAAAGTGTCAGCAGGTATTTTTCGTGGTATTACACATGTAATTTGTGAGCATGCCCTTGACGATCAAACAGAGGAAGCTCTGCAGTATTATTTTGCCTTTATGCTGTAGGAAGATAAGTAAATAAAGTAAAACTAGTAAAACTAAAAAAAAAAAAGATGCTAACTTTAACAAGTACTATACATTTACAGCGGTTGTTACTGATGCAAATCAAATGTATGCTTTTATTGTATAATATTAACAATAAAAACAGCTCACTACTCAAAACGTTTATTTGGGAGATGTTAAGACTCGAACCCAGAACTTTCTGAATTGGAGTGAGCAGCTCTAACCAGTATACTACCTGAGAAGTCAGGACAACACGCAACACTAATCTGATTTTTTTCTTCGGTTATAGTCTTGGAAAAAAGCGCATTTGTTCTGTTATACTTGTATTTTTTGTGAAAGTGTTTCTTTGATATTTGAAATTCAGGCTTCACACATCATACACTTCATGTCTACATTTTGTCAATTATTACTAAAACATGAAAAACATTTCTGTTTTAATTATGTTTACTGTGCACAGATCGTTGTAGACATGGAACACACATGAAATGCAAGTGTTCCAAATAACGATATAGTATTTATAAAAGGTGTCATTTTGCTTGACTTCTCACTCTATACAACTCCAAGCAACTGACACACAGGTAAACAGACTTGAGCTGAGAAAACTGTGCGGGGTGGGGGATGTGATAGCAGACTGCCTGCTGCTTACCAACATATTTGAAGGACAAAAGACACTGATGGAGAGGTGAGAAGCATTTTAAGGTGGGACAGATCTATGAGTTTTTTCGTAGGCTCTGGTAATTCTAGTGTTAAGGTAACCACTGAACAGCTGTCACTCAAAAAGGAAAGTGTGGTACAACCCTCACAATGGAGTATATCGTCCAAAGAAAAACAAAATCAAAGTGGTTTTTGACTGTACAGCCACTTACCAAGGCTTCTCACTAAATGAACAGTTGAAAGGACCTGACTTAAACTAATACACTCAGAGTTTTTACAAGATTCAGAGAACCACCAATTGCACTCATGGCAGATATTAAATCAATGTTTTAGCAAGTGAAAGTTCCAGATGAAGACACCAATCTTCTTCATTTTCTGTGGTGGCCTGAAGGTAATCTATACAATGGACTAGAGGAATACATCTTTTTGGTGCTACTTCATCATCCAGTTGTGCCTCTTATGCTTTATGAAGAACAGCATAGGATGCTAGATGCACAGCTTCTGTAGAAGCAGTTAACACCGTGCTTCACAATTTCTATGTTGATGACTGTTTAAAGTCAGTTGCTATAGAAGAACAAGCCATAAAATTGGCCAAAGATCTTCAAGCCCTGTGTTTCAAGGGAGGGTTTTATCTTACAAAATGGATTAGTAATAGCAGAGCAGTCTTGTTGTCCATTTTTGAAGAACACCAAAAGGACTTAGACTTAAGTCATGATTTGTTACCGGTTGAAAGAGCCTTGGGTGTTCAATGGTGCACACAGACTGACAGTTTTAAGTTCTAGGTAAAGCTGCATGATAAGCCCGCTACAAGACATGGTATTATGTCAGTGTTCAGTTCAATATACGATGCACTTGGATTTTTAGCACCAGTTATATTGCCTGCTAAACTTATTTTAAGAGAACTGTGTAAAGACAAATATGCATGGGATCAAGAAGTGGAAGTATGACCAGCAATGGAAAAAATGGATGGACGATTTGCAGCTACTTGTGGATTTCAATGTAAACAGGTGTATTAAACCACCTGGATTTGGTCACATAATGTCTGCACAAATGCATTATTACTAAATTTTCTGAAGATGCTTCAGAAAATGGGTATTGCACTGTTTCTTACCTTCCCTTAACTAATAGAGAACATAAGAGACATTGTTCATTTCTAATGGGGAAATTAAGAGTGGCACCACTGAAACCTGTGACTATACCAAAGTTAGAACTTACAGCAGCAGTGACAGCAGTCAAAATGGACAAAATGCTAAAACAAGAACTACAGATCCTCCTGCAAGAGTCAATCTTTTGGACTGACAGCACCACTGTATTGAGGCACATTGCGAATGAAAGCGCACGCTACAAAGCTTTTGTTGCCAACACAGTTACAGTGATAAGGGTGTACTCTTAACCTACTCTCAACTTATTTATTTATGAAGAACTTGCACTACACTTTTGTTTGTTCTTATGTGTCCTTGATGCCAAGTACATCTTGGTTTATGACTATGTGGGCAACCCGAGCATCATATACAGATGTTTCAAGACACACAAAGACTCAACATCTTTTTTATTATACAGTATGCCATTTACCAACCAACAAAGTCTTGAACCAGGTGCCCTAATATTGGCTTTATTATTTCAGTCAGATATAAGACAGTATAGAAATGTAAAAGCAATAAGGTATTTAAAAAAAGTATATTACCAACAGAATAAAGTATAATAGAAAATAAAATAGCAAATGTCTGGATATAGTCTTAGAAAAGCTTACTGAAAATGAGCAATGTCAAGCATACATGTTGTCCTGGGTGGCTTTTTAATTTAATTGACAATTTTATACTCCATGGCAGATGCAAACTGATACATGCAAGGCCACGGTTACGATTCAGAAGAAGCTCACACACACATACGCAGCAAGGTCGACTGCAGCAGGATACTGAAACTAAAGAGTTACGGCTCTAATACTGAAAAATCTCTCTGTGCTACATGACAACAATGGCCTAAAAAACACAAGGAGCTTGGACAACAACTCAGTATCTTGTTTTGATCTAACCAAAGCGGTTTCTTCATGCAGAGGTCAAAAATGTAAAGGCAGAAAATAGTGGGTTTTTATGTATTTTAATAGGTTGTGACCTGCAGGGGGTGCTACTTATCAGAAAAACCCTCCAATACACCAACACAAGTCCCAGTTCAAATAATTTATTTTAACAAATATCTTCACAGGTCATGCACAAAGCACAGGTACAATTCATTCATTCATTCTCTTTCTTTCTCTCTCTCTTTCTTTCTACTCCTCCAGGTGAGAGTTATCCAGGTCCTCTCCTGACTCCGACTCACCTGGATGAGGTCAAGCGGTTTCCTTTACTCCAGACCCAAGAGTACAAGTGTTACTGCACTTCCGGGTTAGGCAGAAGTTCCTTAAAGTGGGCATGATCTGTCCTTGGAGTTCCCCCCTGGCGCCCTCAACTAACAACGCAGTCCCATCTATTGGGACTGAAATTCCCAGCCTGTCCTGTCGATATCCATGCAGGTAACATAGCACAAGACCACCGCCATCTATTGTACCGGGGGAGCAAATAGTCTATGTGATTGGTTTTCCTCTGTCCTTCTGTTAAACTGGCCTCCCGGCTGGGTATGGATCCTTGAACCATTCCGACCGGAACGCCAACCCATGCCTTGCGTCGATTGCAAGGCGTATTTAATCAAAAGCTAGCCTTTGGCCAAAAGCCCATGAAACTTGTTAATTCAAACTCTTACTCAAGTGTATGTTAAGATTTAATACATGCCAGTATTGTTAAGAAGATATAAATGTTTAAAATGGTTCAAGACATATTTACACACATTATTTGACAGTATCCCTTTAAATTTCAAACTTAAGTAAGGTGGTATGGTAAATGCAAATTTGTTTCACTCAAGTACATAGCAAGGAGACTCTTACCCAATGAAACAATGAGCTGGAGAATAAAACGATAAGGTTTATTTCCAAGAAAAGCAAAAACTGTCCATATACTCAGGGGGCCCCATGCCAAAGCTGTGATCGTCTCCATGCACACTGTGAAGTTATCAGCTCTGTGTACAAAAAGAAAATAAGGAAAATAAGTTAGAATTTTCAAGTTACTGTAAAGTTAAGTAATTTGAATATTACATACTATGAACAAAGCAATAAATAATTCAAAGTTATTAATCTATTTTTGGTATACTGTATGGTAATGCAGTTGTCAGAGTTTTCTTAGGTTTAAATCTCTGCCTAGGCGCAGGCTGAAGTTCGCTCATTCATTATTCATCAATATGGGCTTCTCCCACTTCATTTCAAAGATATGCTGGTGAGGTTAATTAACAATTCTAAATTGGTTCCTTATGAATTAATAGGGGTATTTGCCCTGTGATGGACTGGAGTTGGTGGCCCTTGCTCTGGCTCCTGTAATCCTGAATTAAGGGAATTTCATACGCCTATACAGTTTCATACCACCTTTACTGTAAGGCATGTAAGTGATCACCCAAGCATTTGCCTCAAGAGATTTATCTTTGTGGATGCTTCCACTGTTGGCTGCTAGAGGTGTGTGATGAGAAAAGACTGGTGGCCACAGACATGTGGAAGTGAATAACGTGCAAAGGACATGGAAAGACTATAACATCCTCAGGTCTAACTTGTTTAAGGGTTTAAATGACCATAGAACCTAACTATTTGCAGAGGAATCTAAATCTGTTAACACAGATTCCTACAAATCAATATTCTGATTTCTATAACTGAAAATTTACATGGCATTTTTGAAACTAGGTTTATCTGATTAATGGGGTTAAGGTACATGTAAAATGCTCACTTTCTAAATAAAAAGCAGCAGGTTTTTTTAACATGCAGTACATTTCTCAGCTCTGCTTTGATCATGTCATTTGTACAGATAAATAATCCCATTCTTGCTTTTGTTTTCACAAGCTTCTTTAAAATAATAGTGCTTGAGCTATTATCATTTTATGCTTTACAAAATGCAACACAAGAAAAAAAAAGTAAAAATATAAATAAGTTTTTTTTAAAATAAAAGGCAAAAAGCACAAAAAAGTTAAAATATATATGTAATAATTAGAATTTTAAACCAATATTGTAATATAAAAATGTATTCTAATGTGAATATTTGAACCTTAATTTTTTAGTTAATTGTAGTACAATAGCGTGAAATATCACATAGACTCTTTAAAACTGCAGCAAATATAGAAGGATTAGGCAGATGGAGGTTAAAGCTGAAAGAATCACTTTCTAAAGAATGTAAACAGACAGAGGGGAGCTTTGCCAATAGGTAGTTTTTAAAGTTGTGAAAGGTAAGATAGCTAATTAAAAAAATAAAACAAATGAGTTATACATGCATTATTTTTAATGGTTCATTAGTTACACAAATAATGTTATTTCATTTTGAAATTATAAAAAGACAGTTAAGTGTACGTTTTGTTTATGTTGACGCGTACCAGTATAGAGATGTAATGATACTTTTTAAGACTATAAATATTCAGCTAGAACTGCAATTCCATTTTTTACCTATAGCTTTGTATTGTTTTTCATAAACCATTTTAAAGAGTTACCTACTGTATATTTTCCACCAGAGTAACAACCAATGAGAGGCTGAGCAAGCACACAGCTTCCTTTTCTTTGATCCAATTTCAGTTCAAATTCTGTTAGACCATTTTTAGGGCATATGTATATTTATGTTAAACTAGTCACTTTTCCTATGCACGTTTTTCTGATTTAATTCACAAGAGTCATGTGCAGCAAATAATACACAATTTTCTTCACTCAGCTTCCACAAGAATGGCAACAGTTTGACCTGTTCTTTGATGTGTGAAAGTAGAAAGGTCTCCCACCCTGTATTTTACCTTACTAAATCTTCCTTTTTGTTTAATAGTTTTCCTGAGACATCCAAAAAATAAAATAATTGTAATAATGAAGCTGTATTACTTTTTGTTTTTAGAAAATATTGACATTAATTGTAAATGACAGTATTTTCTTAGTTAAAATATTTGCCTATATGCAACTGTTTAGTCAATGGGAGGCTCTACTACAACTCCCACAAGCTAAATAATAAATGAAATATTCTAATTATTTCTTGTACCTCTGACTGCAGGCTACAGGCTAACTCCAGTTTATGATCCGTCTTCCAGTTGGTAAGGCACAAAGAGCAAACAATTTCAAATCCAATGTACTGAACTTAGTACATTCACCAAGTAAAACCTAAAGTCTGCCATTGAGATATAACACAAGAAAAGTTCTGACTTGGCTGCCACAGTCAGAGAGGCATTATGAAGACAAATTGCTGTTGGTATAAAAAGATCCCCAGCAGCATGTCTTAACAGATTTCTGCTGAATAATTTTCTGGTTGAATGTACTCAGTGTTAAGAGTGTCATAATGATACTCAGTTTTGTTTTAATGCTCTCCTTTGCCATTACCTTCAGGGGGTCCAGAGTGTGTCATAACTGAGCTTGCCCTTTCAATTTTTCAATGACCATTGATTCAGTAGACCTCTCTTGAAGCGATGTTACCAGACCAGCACATCAAAGCACAGAAAATCACTCTGGCATTAACAGATTTATAGACGTGAAGGATGTTTATTAAAGGATCCCAGTCTCCTAAGGAAAAAGAGCCTTCTCTGCCATTTCTTATAGGATTCCTCCGAGTTCTGAGACCAGCTCAACCTGTCATTAATGTAGACTACCAGCTACTTGTAGAAGTGCACCACATCTACATTTACTCCTTGAATAGTGACCAGACACAAAGGCTCTTTGGTGCAGCGAAAGTCAAGAACCAGTTCCTTGGTTTCATTAATGTTAAGATACAGACAATTCTTCCTGCACCAAGAAACATACTTCGTTCCATGACTCCTATACTCCTGTCTCATCCTCTTTGTCAATATACTGTACACCAAAAGGGCAGAATCATCTGAGAATTTCTGCAAGTGACATGACCTGGTGTCATATTTGTTGTTGGAGGTGTACAGAGTGAAGAGAAAATGAGACAGGACTGTTTCTTGTGGTCGTCCAGTGTTGCTCACATCCGTCTTAGAGACGGCCATTAAGCCTCATAAACTGTGGGTTGCCGACAGACAGTTCATGATCCAAGACACCATAGGCTCATTCAACTGCATATCTCTTAGCTTACTACTTAAGATGGCTGGATGGTATCGAAGGCATTGGAGAAATCAAAAAACATTCCTCACAGCGCTGTAAGCTTAGTACAGGTGAGAATAAGCCTTATCGAGCAGACAGATAATTGCATTCTCCACTCCAGTCTTTGTCCTATAGACAAACTGCAGTGGGTCCAGGTGGTCTACCACAAGAGAACTTACATAGTCCAGGATCAGTCTCTAAAAGGTCTTCACGATATGAGACGCAAGTGCCACTTGTCCTTAGTCATTAGGCAAAGAGTTGCCAGACTTCTTTGGAACAGAAATAATGCAGGATGTTTTCCACAGGAGTGGCATTTTCTGAAGACTAAGGGACAAGCTGAAGAGGTGACAGAAGACACCACAAAGTCAGTCAGCACAGGCCTTAAGAACCCAGAGGACCGACTCCATCCATTCCCACAGCTTTTCCTGTATGTTGCTTCCTTAGTTGTCTCCTTATTTGGTCTTCAGTTATGGACAGTCCACAATGATGGTCAGAGGTGGACTAGTCACACCATTCCAGTTGATGTGGTAGGAGTTGTTGATGTAGTAGGGATGGTGTGGGGAGACTTGTCATTATTAGAAGGTTGGAGTGGGATAGAAAATTCCTGTCCTTCATGTAGCTTTTTTTTTTTAGCACCTGCTCTATGTTGTTCAGAGCAACTTTGTCACTGGAGTTGAATGCTCTTTTTTTCTCATTCAGGACACCTTTTAGCTCTTTGCTATTCCAGGGCTTATTGTTTGGAAAGCAACACATTGTCGGTGGGTGGCTGTGTGTTGACATAGAAGTAAATACAGTTTTTGATGCAGTGACCGTGTCCCTCAATATCATCCCATATCACTCACACATCATATTCCAGTCTGTCATTAGGAAGCAGTCATTCAGAGCCATTTAAGCCTCTAGGCTCCACTTCTTCACTGTTCTGGTGGTAAAAGGTTGTTGTTTAATAACAGGCTAGTAGCTGGGAATAAGAGGAATCAGGTTGTGATCAGATTTACCTAAAGGAGCCAGCATATTACACAAAGATATTTTAAATATTTAAATACCGAAGGTATTGCTTGTTATTTCTTTGAGTAGAACTTTGTCATCATTCCTTTAATAGTTACACGGTTGAAATAGTCACATATTACAACTGCAAATTTTAAATTGCATATTAATCAATCAGATTACCAAGACAGTATTTTTTCACTTAAGGAATATAGCAAAAGTTAGATACCTTATAACCTTGTACAATGCTGAAAAATTAGCTTATGCTTTTGTTTTTAGTCAACTCGATTATGGTAATGCACCCCTCTCAGGACTACCCAAAAAAAGACATTAATTGGTTGCAACTAGTGCAGAATGCAGTTGCCAGAATCTTAACTAGGGAAAGAAAATCCAAGCACATCTATCCTGTTTTGATGTCATTACATTTGTTACAGGTACCATTTACAATTGACTTAAAGTACTGTTTATGATTTACAAAGCCTTAAATCTTGCTCAGTTCTGTATTTTGGAATGACTGTCACCATACACTCACAACTTGCAATCTTAGATCTTTGAATGAGTGTCTGCTTATAATTCCAAGAGATAAACATAAAAGAAATGGTGAGGTAGCCTTTTGCTGTTATGTACCTAAAATCTGGAATAGCTTTGATAGAAATTTGCCAGGCTAATACAGAGAACTTTAAAAACATTGCTAAAATCCTATTAGTTTAACAAGGTTTTCACATAAATACATTTTAGTGTAAACCTGATAATCTATACAGTATATGCACTGAATTATAATTTTTATCATGGTTCTGCAATCCACACTAATCCATACTTTTCTCTGCCGTTCTTTTTCCAGTTTATCTGTGGTGGTGACCTGTGCAAGGCACCATGCAGTCCCTACATTAATGGATAGAAGGCAGCGCCCCAGATGTCCACATAACCATCATCATCTAATTCTTTCATGTAAACCCTCAAAACCATGAGGACGGATTCAGATCACTTATATTAGGTAGAATACCCAGTGGGGGCTGGGTGGTCTTGAGGGCCTGGAACACCTGCAGATTTTTTTTTTTTCCTTCAGCCCTCTGGTGATTTTTATTTTTGTTTTTTCTGTCCTCCCAGCCATTGGACCTTAGTTTATTCTTTGTTATTTTGTATTGACTAATGTTATTTTTTACAAAATTTTTTTTCTTTATCCTGTAAACCACTTTGAGTTACACCACTTGAATGAAAATGTACTATATACATAAATTTTGTGGTTGTTGGTCAGAGTGAGTCATCATTAAAGCGCTGGAGACAGAATGAATCATTTCCATTGCTAGGTTCCCAATTGCAGAGGAAGGAATATAAACATTAATAAGGGTGATGTAAATCATCTCCCTGGCCAAATAACGTGGAGGAGTACTGACAGCAAGAACTTCAATGTCTGAATTACAAACTGTAGTATTAACTGTAATATACTCCCTTTTACACCATTCCTCATAGATAACCAGCCCCACTCCTGTCTTTTTTCAACACCACACTGGGTCTCTTAATGCTGGATGGATTTCATCTTACTTGAGCAGACAAACAGTGTCTGGTTTATCAGATTTAAGCCAGTTCTCTGAAAAGCACAAGATGCTGTACTTGTATATTTCATTACCTGCTTTACTCACAGCCAGTTCATCCATTTTATTTGACAGCGATCAAACATTTCCCATTACTGTAGATGACAGATCCCATCTAAAATCTTATTGCCATGCCTTTACTCTCACACCGGTATGTCACCCTCTCCGTCTGTGGACAAGCTGCTTCTTTGGAAAAGTGTAACTGAGTTGCTTAGGTGGCTCACTATCACAGTGCAAATGGCCTATTACAGGTGTGTTTAATACACCCTGCTTTCATTCTCTCAGTGTATCTTACTGTTTCAGGTGTTTTAGACATAAGGAAGCCTTCATGTCCTCTTCATGATTCCATCCAAGTTCACTTCAAACAGACTGTGAAGTCAAGACAAGCCAGCTCATGGGTTTGAGTGCATTGCAGTTCATTTAGAAATTTAAATCCACTTTAAACCCATTCATCCAATTTCAAGTGGCTACTATCAGTGATAAGCCGGAAGCCATATTAATTCTAATTTTAAATAAGAGTAGTAACTAGTAAATAATTTCAGAAACAAAATGAACAACAGTGAGAAATATGGAGCTTCTGTAAAAAGACTACATCCAGAAGTACAATAAGAAGAAGGGGTAGGGGAAAAGCAACTATATTATTATACTTCTTAGTTACAAAGGGGTGCAAATGAATATAAAAAACATGCATGCATTTAAATGAATGAAAACTTACATGACATATCTGCTGTCTCCTTTTGAGTACTCTTTCCCTAAAAAAAAAAAAAAAAGATTAAAAGTAAATTAAACTGAAAGATGAAGATCTGCTACATACAAACTTACTACATAAATTGTCAATCAAGTTGCTACATTCAATGTACTTTAAACAAAATAATTCAATTATATCTATAAAACAAGTCCTAGATGAAACATTAGTCCATCATAGAATGCACTCATTCATGGGTCAATTTAGAGATGGCAAATCAACATTGCATGTGTGCCTACTAGATATGAAAAAAATAAGTAACTAAGGAAAACCAGAAGACACACAAAGAGGACATACAAACTATACACCCACTGTATAGTCAAGCTAGAAGTGGAACCTAGATCACCAAGGCCTTGAGAATCCAATAATAAACGCTGCTCAACGATATTCTTTTTTCACAATAAAGGCATTCCTAATCACATTAATACCAATGGTGATACTGCAAGAAAATGATAATTAATTTCATTAATCTAATTAAGTGTTACATACATATACATTTTTGAAGCGTGCCTTGAAAAATATTGACATTTTCATTAAATCATCTTTCTACTGCAAATCGTGCCAAACAAACTACAAAGTCAGAAGTGTAAAAAGTATAATAATTAACATGACGACGAAGAACAAGACAACAAAGAAAATGGTGATCAGCAATAGTTACATGTTCCCATTTGTTTGAATGGGCCAGCTGCTTAGGTTAATCATCATTTAACAGACATTGTTCAACATAATCGTTTCAACAATTGTTTCTGTCACAACATCACCAAGAAATAACTTCAAGTAAGTAAGTGGATTTTGGTTGTCAATGTTCACTTTTACTCATTGCTGAAGCAGTGTCAACAGAAACCCAAATGCGAGCATCATTTTCGGATTCACTGTTTCAATTTCACTTTCTGAAAACAGATTAATTTTGTCATCACTGCTGACAAGAGCCTCCTCAACATCACTGTTTGCGTCACTGTCAAGAGTGTATAACACCCAGGCTCCTAAAAAACATTTCTTACAAGACACCACTATAAGGCTAGGAGAAGCTTACATAAGACACACCTGCACCATTGCCCGATTAACGTGGTTAGCATGTTTACAGCCCAAGTAATCCTTCGGTATAACGCTTAAGTGAGTGAGACGTGTCTATACAGTTACCCGAATGACACTCGAGACTAATACTTTTAGTACTGTTTTCACAGCTTGAGTGATGCTTGGGCCTAATGCTAAAGAGATTAAACCAAGGCTGGAAAGTCAGACCATATCAAGTTGAGAAGCATGCACTGGTACAGCATGTTTCCACGCCTACCACATGATGGAACAGCTTGGGATCCTGGTTGGCAACTCCCCAGACAGACCAGTCCAGTCCCACTCCCTGCAGATCACCATTTATCTGCTGCAGCCAGGTGTTATGTGGGCATCCGCTTGGCCCAGTCCAGCCACTAGGGTCCTCAGCAAGCTGGATCACCCTCGGGGAACCGTGCCACATGGCTGTAGTGCCATAACTGATGCTCCCTCACAATACAAGTAATGTGTCTCATTTGGGACCCATGAGCAAATTCTCATTCAACACAACGTCAAACCAGCGGCACTCAAGGATTCCCCAAAGAGACACTACCAAAGGAGTCTAGTCTTCGTCTCAGGTCACTGGATAGCATCCATGTCTTGCAACCATAAAGCAAAACAGGAAGCACCAGGACTCTAACGACTTTATTTCTTTTGTACCACACACCCCTTTCCATGATACCCCATGCTCTCCCAACCCATCTACTGACTTCATAGGAAGAATCACCAGAGACACTAATGTCACTGCCAAGGTAAGTACTGTATATACTCAAATATAAGCCAAGTTTTTCAGCACCGAAAATGTGCTGAAAAACATCACCTATATTTGAGTCAGGTCCCGCTGGCCTCGCCAACCCGACAGAAAGCTGGAGTGTACAGTACAGTGGAACCTCGGTTCACAAATGTCTCTGAACACGTACAAATCAGCTTATGACCAAAAAGTTCACCAAACTTTTGCATCTGTTTACGACCACACACTCGGTATACGAACAAGCCAGTTTCCCTTTAGGTTTGTGCGCGCCGATGATTTGCGCATGTGTTCAGTCTCTCCCTGTGCATTCCCTGTGCAGCAAGCGAGAGAGACAGTGAGAGAGAGAGAGAGAGAGAAGGCAGTTATAGAATGCACCGGGCTTGTTTTTAAAGAGACAGATTCAAGCATTGTTTTAACCTTGTTGTATTTAATGAAGACTTTTTTATTTGGATTTTAACCTCCACTTCACTTCTGTGTACAGCGATCGCCTCGTAGCGTGCATTGTTGCAATGTTACTTTTCTTGGTGGTTTAATAAAATTACGGATTTTTCAAATGTTCTTTTTTTCCCCTGTGCTTAAAACTCATTAAAAAAAAAAGTGTTTTTAGCAAGCGGTTCGTAGCGCTATAGTGCGAACTCTTGCAGTGTTAGTTTTCTCTGTTGTTCAAGGTTTTCTCAGTGTTATGCAATGTTTTTACATTTAGTTTACTATTACGTTGTGCATTATATGGTGTAATTAACTATATATGTGCTTAAAAATCTTTAAAAATATATATTTACATACAGTTCGTATGGTCTGGAACAGATTAATTGTATTTATATACAATCCTATGGGGGAAATTACTTCGGGTCATGACCAGAGTTTTGGAACGAATTACGGTCATGACCCGAGGTTCCACTATACCTGCTTTGGTCTGCGGGCGGTAGAAGAACTGCTGCGGGCTCTGTGTGGTGCTGTGAAGCCTCTGTGAGAAGCTAGATAATGCCCACAACGTCAGTCATGAAACACCCATTGCATGCCCCTTTACACTATGGTTAAGATTAGGGCTGTGTGAGGGTTATCTGACTCAAAGGGTTTAGGTACATGCTTTATGTTTACAGGTATCCGTCTACACACTTGTATGGAGCCCCTGAAGGGGATATGGTATATTTTGTTTTCCTTGAGAAACAATTTGGTGCATACAAATTACTGTCTTGAGCCCAGCATTTATATATCTCATGTCCACCACTTACCATACCCTGCGCACCAGGTACTTTAAGGTCGCCTCAGCTATTATTGTGTGTGCGCCCCATACATTCAGATCAGCACCAAATACCATTATGTGGTACTCTGTATAATTTTATGGAAACAGGACATGTAACTGAACAGTTCAATGTTTTAACTCACACAGTTACAACAGAAATGGATATTGGCAAGTTTATAAAAGCAGGCTACATATTCAAGCCAAGGTCGTTGCATCTACGAAGCAACAGACAGGGTCATCCATTGCACTATGCAAAATGAACTGCAATGTTTAAAGGGCACAGCAGAGAGCTATATTGTGTTGCGGCCATTTTTATTATCACTTTTTTAACAAGTTGAATCCCGAAGTTAAATTGCAGGCTATACTTGCTTAGCCCAAACGTAGGTACACCTGGTATTTTAATTGGCTAACTTACCACGTTATTGTGTTTACTGTGATGGGAAAAAGAAAACACATCTTCTTTCAGTTTTATAACATATCAGTGGCGAGGACGGTTTAATTTAAAAATTAAAAAAAAATTTTTTTAAAA
Organism: Polypterus senegalus; assembly: GCF_016835505.1. Taxonomy (NCBI): domain Eukaryota; kingdom Metazoa; phylum Chordata; class Cladistia; order Polypteriformes; family Polypteridae; genus Polypterus; species Polypterus senegalus. The sequence continues at coordinate 105,728,735 of NC_053166.1, forward strand.
AATGGAGCATACCACATCGACTTTGTCATCATTTGTTCCCTTTAAGCCTTTACAGTACCTGTTAAATACTGTAGTCCTGTGCTGCACTGTGCTATAGTACTCGCAATGTTTTGGGTTCTGTTTAAGTGCAGTTTAACACAGGAGTCTCTGTTTAAATGACACAAAATTATTCAACCATTGAGTGCCCCTTAAACATTGGAGTCTGATTTGTGGGAGTTTGCAAACTTTGCTAGGAAAAAAAAGGGGACTTGAATCCACATTTGGCCTTCAAAATCTGACTGTAGTTCGAAACAGCAGTATCTCTTCACAGAGCTGTAAAATGAAAGTGAGCCAAAGTGATTTAACAAGTTACAGTGTCACTTTAATATTAAAATCAGTCTGATGCCATTTATATGAAGAGAGATGTATGCCTAATTTATCACTGAATTGAACTATTCTACCTGTGTTGCTCTAGGCAAAATTCAAATGCTTTTAACAAAAAATATATTTCTTTGTCAAAGAACAGAGATCCAAATTGATTTAACTCTTTAGAGTGCATATTAAATGTCACATCACCAATAACAAGGCAAGTTACACAAGGGAAATTCATTGACTACCTACGTTTTGGCTAAGCAAGTATCACCGGCAATTTAACTTTGGGATCCCTCTTGTCAAAAACGTGTTAATAACAAACGGCCACAACACAATATAGCTCTCTGCTGTGCCCTTTAAATATCAAAGTTTGTTTTGCAAAATGCAACAGATGACCCAGTGTGCTAGGTTTGCCAAGTGGATTTGATTTGGATAATCAAGTTTGGCTTTTTAACATGGGCACATTTAATGTGTGAAAACAGTGGGAATTAAAGTGGCCTGATTTGGATTTAACTCTTTAGATGCATGTTAAATCACACAGTCCTTCGGTGTAGATTAGCGAGCATGCCAAGTTTACCAAAGAATTAAATTATTGAACCCGTATTGCACTGGGTAAACTTCACATGCACTCGATACATGAAATAAGAGTTCCTTTCATAACTTGTATGAATAAGGAGCTGCTGTGGGCTAGTAAGTAGATGCAAGTAGTTAGATAACTAATGTCATTTCCTTTTACTATGCATTAGTGCAGTGCTTAGTAGAGCCTGCTTTTTTAAACTTGCCAGTATCCATCTCTGTGGAATGCTGTGTGAATAAAACATTTCCTTTTACTACGCATTAGTGCAGTGCTTAGTGGAGCCTGCTTTTATAAACTTACCAATATCCACTTCTGTGAAATGCTGTGTGAATAAAACAAACTGTCTAGTGATATGTCCTGTTTGCAGAAAATGATGTAAAGTAGCATGCATTTGGTGTTCATCTGAATAAGGGGCGCACACACAATAATAGCTGGGGCAACCTTAAAGTCCCTGGCATGCAGGCTAAGTGGTGAACACGAGATAGTAAGTTGTACGCACCAAATTGTTTCCCAGGAGGAAAAAACAAAAAATGATACGCCATATCCCCTCAGGGGCTCCACAAGAGTGTGCAGATGGATACCCATAATCATAAACCACGCACCTAAACCCTTTCAGTCAGATAACCCTCACACAAACCTTATCTTAACCATAGTGTAACGGGGCATGTGATGGGTGTTTCATGACTGACGTTAGACCCATCTTCCAACCATTCCACAATCCTTTAATAAATAAAAGCCCAAACCATTTGCTCTTTATATCAGCTCGGTACAAGAGATGGAAATTACCTCAAACTGAACCGCTGTAATTTTTTTAACCTAACTTTATGTACGTGAAAGTATACCATACAAACAAGATATTTTCACGGATGTACGAGATAAGGGCTATCCCAACATTTTTTTCACTGTACAGTTCAGAGCCTCCATAGTTTCCTACTTCTATAGAACAGAGCAATTTCGTAATTTGTTAAATCCTGATACTCTGTATGTTCAATTCTTCATAATAACTATTCATGGTGGCTCTAAAATCCGTACTGACCCCTACTATCTATATAGTAAACGGAAATGTGAGTGTGAATATCATCAGGGGAATACATATATGATACACAATTATTAGGCAACTATTAGTGTGCAGATTTATTATGCAACTAAAGGAAAAATGAAAATTTTCCCATCTCACTTGTTTATTTTCATCTGTTATAGTGAGAATAATAAACAAACACCTCAAAATTTACAAATAAACATCTCTGACATTTCAAAAAATAAATCAATCAATCAATGACCAATATAGCCACCCTTCTTTCCAATAACAGTCATAAGCCTTTCCATTCATGGAGTCTGTCAGTTTCTTGATCTGTTGACGATCAGCTTTTTGTGGAGCAGTGACTACAGCCTCCCAGACACTCTTCAGAGAGGTGTATTGTTTTTCTCCCCCGTAAATCTAGCATTTAAGAAGTGCCCACAAGTTCTCGATAGGGTTTAGGTCAGATGAGGAAGGGGGGGCCATGTCATTATTCCTTCATCTTTAAGGCCTTTACTGGCTGGCCACGCAGTGGAGAACTTCGATGCAAGTGATGGAGCATTGGCCTGCATAAAAATCATGGTCTTTTTCCTTTATCACTGTTTGAAGAAAGTGTCTTCGAAAAACTGGCAGTAGGTTTGGGAGTTGATTTTGAGTTCATCTTCAATGCAAAAGGTCCAACTAGCTCATCTTTAAAAATACCAGCTCATACCAGTACCCCACCTCCACGTTGGAGTGGAGCTCTGTGCCCATTACTGATCCACAGGTCCATCCATCTGGTCCATCAAGAGTCACTCTCATCTCATCGGTCCATAAAACCTTTGAAAAAAATCTGTCTTCAGATATTTCTTGGCCCAGTTTTGACGTTTCAACTTATGTTTCTTGTTCAGTGGTGGTTGGGTTTCAGCCCTCCTTACCTTGGCCATGTCTTTGAGCACTGAACACCTTGTACTTCTGGGCACTCCAGGTAGGTTGCAGCTCTGGAATATGAAAGTACTGGAGGATAATGGGTTCCTGGTAGCTTCACGTTTGATTCTTCTGAAATCTTTGGCAGCTAATTTGCGTCTTTTGTTCTCAACATGTTTCTTGCGACCCTGTTGACTATTTGCAACAAAATGTTTGATGGTTCTGTGATCACACACCAATATCTTAGCAATTCCAAAATTGCTGCATCCCTCTGAAAGACTTTTTACAATTTTTGACTTTTCAGAGTCAGTTAAATCTCTTTTTTGGCCCATTTTGCCTGAGGAAAACTAGCTGCCTAATAATTCTGCAAACCTTGATATAGGGTGTTGATCTCCTTAGGCCACACCCTCCCTCATTACACAAATACACATCGCCTGACGTGCTTAAATCCAATAAGCATTCAAGTTAATACAGCCTGGAGTTGGAATATACGCATTAAAAATGATGATATGGTCAAAATACTCACTTGCCTAATAATTGTGCACACAGTGTATTGCCTAATTTTATTTTTAAATTTTGTCTTTTTTCCATTTTTCTTCATCCTGTAAAGCACTTTGAGCTACATCATCTGTATGAAAATGTGCTATGTACTAGGCATATGTATAACTATAATGTTCTTGTTGTTGCTGATGCTTTAAAATTAGTTCTAATGTGAGTGACTAAGTATATTTAAAAAAAGCTTAGTATCTAAAATTGTAAGCTTTTTGATATTAGGATAAACTAGTAATTCACTTGTTCAAGAAATGCTAACATTAGATAAATCTAATTTCAGGTGATGGTAAACCCAAAGTTTTGATTTAGGTATAATTTATTCAGAAGACACATTAGAAAAAATACCTACTGTACATTTTTACTGCTTTGACTTTGATTTGACTTTGGTACAAGTTAATTAGAATCAGGTGTTACTAATCATGTGTATATTGCTCCTTCACAGATCATATCCGACAACCAACTCTAGTATGGCTTGCCAATTTTGTATATTTACCATAAGATCTACAAGTTTGCATGTGCACTAAAAAAACATCCAGTGACAACTTTATTATTGACATACAGTATGCCTAATAATAAGTAGGTGGCCTATTTTCACTTAGATCAGGTGGAATAAATCTTCAGATAGGCTCGAGGAGTCACAACAATACATTAGTTGGAATCCAGAGGTGAATACTTCATTTAGTCAAATTCACTACCTTTTTTACCTGACCAATTGATATTCTCCTGAAAAGGGCATTCACAGAGGAGTATGCTGCTTCTAGGAAGGGGTGCACCTGATCAAGTATGAATAGAACAATGCTCGATCGCCAATGTATACCTCACACAACATTCCACTTTATCCACCAGCCTGCATGGAGATTAGCAATACCCTCCTCTTTCTTTCAATGTGAATTAGCAATAACCACACTGCATTAGATCTGTTAATGTTTAAGCAGCTAGGTACAAGGTACAGCAGCCGTTATTGGGCCATTTCATAAAAAAGTCAATTCTAACCATGTTTTTTGGTAGCACCACATTCTCAATGCACTTGTAATAACAATGTGCTTGATAATCCTACGATAAATAGTACTATCTGCATACTGCATAGGATGCTGAGGCTAATTCAATCAGCTACATAGGAACACCAGTTGTAATTAACAAAACTGACACCTTTGTGCTGGTATATTATAGCTGACTACCATGGTGTGGATAAAAAGTTCATACTGGTATTAATTCTTATTTGAGCTCAGAAGGCATAAACCAGCCTTATGAAAATAAGAAAATACTGCTTAAAGGACAGAGGCATGCATACAGTGCATCCGGAAAGTATTCACAACGCATCACTTTTTCCACATTTTGTTATGTTACAGCCTTATTCCAAAACAAATTAAATTCATTTTTTTCTCCAGAATTCTACACACAACACCCCATAATGACAATGTGAAAAAAGTTTACTTAAGATTTTTGCAAATTTATTAAAAATGAAAAAATTGAGAAAGCACATGTACATAAGTATTCACAGCCTTTGCCATGAAGCTCAAAATTGAGCTCAGGTACATCCTGTTTCCCCTGATCACCCTTGAGATGTTTCTGCAGCTTAATTGGAATCCACCTGTGGTAAATTCAGTTGATTGGACATGATTTGGAAAGGCACACACCTGTCTATATAAGGTCCCACAGTTGACAGTTCATGTCAGAGCACAAACCAAGCATGAAGTCAAAGGAATTGTCTGTAGACCTCCGAGACAGGATTGTCTCGAGGCACAAATCTGGGGAAGGTTACAGAAAAATGTCTGCTGCTTTGAAGGTCCCAATGAGCACAGTGGCCTCCATCATCCGTAAGTGGAAGAAGTTTGAAACCACCAGGACTCTTCCTAGAGCTGGCCGGCCATCTAAACTGAGCGATCGGGGAAGAAGGGCCTTAGTCAGGGAGGTGACCAAGAACCCGATGTTCACTCTGTCAGAGCTCCAGAGGTCCTCTGTGGAGAGAGGAGAACCTTCCAGAAGGACAACCATCTCTGCAGCAATCCACCAATCAGGCCTGTAAGGTAGAGTGGCCAGACAGAAGCCACTCCTTAGTAAAAGGCACATGGCAGCCCACCTGGAGTTTGCCAAAAGGCACCTGAAGGACTCTCAGACCATGAGAAACAAAATTCTCTGGTCTGTTGAGACAAAGTTTGAACTCTTTGGTGTGAATGCCAGACGTCACGTTTGGAGGAGAAAAAGGCACCGCTCATCACTAGGCCAATACCATCCCTACAGTGAAGCATGGTGGTGGCAGCATCATGCTGTGGGGATGTTTTTCAAAGGCAGGAACTGGGAGACTAGTCAGGATAAAGGGAAAGGTGACTGCAGCAATGTACAGAGACATCCTGGATGAAGACCTGCTCCAGAGCGCTCTTGACCTCAGACTGGGGCAACAGTTCATCTTTCAGCAGGACAACGACCCTAAGCACACAGCCAAGATATCAAAGGAGTGGCTTCAGGACAACTCTGTGAATGTTCTTGAGTGGTCCAGCCAGAGCCCAGACTTGAATCCAATTGAACATCTCTGGAGAGATCTTAAAATGGCTGTGCACCGACGCTTCCCATCCAACCTGATGGAGCTTGAGAGGTGCTGCAAAGAGGAATAGGCGAAACTGGTCAAGGATAGGTGTGCCAAGCTTGTGGCATCATATTTAAAAAGACTTGAGGCTGTTATTGCTGCCAAAGGTGCATCGACAAAGTATTGAGCAAAAGCTGTGAATAGTTATGTACATGTGATTTCTCTATTTTATTATTTTTAATTAATTTGCGAAAAACTCAAGTAAACTTTTTCACGCTGTCATTATTGGGTGTTGTGTGTAGAATTCTGAGGAAAAAAATGAATTTAATCCATTTTGGAATAAGGCTGTAACATAACAAAATGTGGCAAAAGTGATGCGCTGTGAATACTTTCTGGATGCAATGTATATACATACATACATACATACATATATACATACATAAATAAAAGGATAGCTGTCTGGGTGTCTGCCTAGTTATCAGATTTCAATCACTCCAAAAAATGACAAACATTAACACTGTCATTGCAAATCTCATACCAGGGTTATGGAGTCTGTCAAAAATGTACCGACACCGACTCCGACTCTTAATAAATTGAAATTGTAATGAAAAAAAAACACAGCAAGTTCAAATTTCACAAACAACAGTCATAATTAAGTACTTCTCTGATGTAAGAATAAAACCCAGTGCATAGTTGTGTTACTACTAGTGTGAAGTTCAGCTGAGCTGTTATACAACCTGACATTTACATATTGTAATCTGGATTATGGTACATTATAAAAATTGTTTTCATTTTATTTCAGATATAATGCGTTTAACAAGTTAATTTGAGGTAAACAAGTGTAATGATGTAAGTGGAGGTGTTGTGCTATGGCCTGATGTGTGTTCAGGGGTTCTTGTCTTTTGATTAAACTAGCCAATACGGTAGAGAGTCACCTTCCTAGCCAGTAGTTCTGTGGTTAAATAATGTGTACGTTAACTTCCTTCAATCAACATGGAAAATACATTAGCATATTAAATACAGAGGAGTTGATGTCAGGGAGTTAGACTCAAAGGACTTATCTACCGACATACAACAGACACATATGCATTGTATGTTACACTGCAATCATTAACGCCAAGGTCTACGTTTATTACTTAGAACTCAAATGAGATTTGTAACTGTGATCAGATTATACATTTTAGCATTAACTATTGTTCAGTTAAATTGGGTTATGAGTTTAAATTAAATTTATATTAGGAAATTGTTTTGCCTAGATGCACAGCAACAACTATACAGACTTAGTGTGAAACATGCCGTTTACACACACATAAGAGGGTGGTATTAAACTAGATTTCTAGACATAGAAATATAGCATGAAATGAGAACATTCTGAAAGAAGTGAGAACATTTAATTCAAACAGCAAAATACTGCACTGACACTTAAGGGCAGCACATTTCAATGCGTTATTGCAGGCAAAACAAAAATGCTTCTTGTGACAACAGACTGTAGAAACATTCTTAGTCAGCAGCATTATTAAGGAAAATCTAAAAACAGGTATTCATTCAGCAGGAAAACATGAAATTAAAATTATTTCTCAGCCACCACTACAAATTACAAGTACCATAAAAATATAAAGTACTGTGTACTGCACCAGGATTTAGGAGAGCTCATCTTAACTCACTAGGAGCTTCCAGAAGAAAGTATACCAAAAGACAGAGATTAAATAATATTTGTAACCTTTCAATAGATAGATACTTTATTAATCCCAAGGGGAAATTCACATAATCCAGCAGCAGCATACTGATACAAAGAATAAAAAACAATATTAAATTAAAGAGTAATAAAAACGCATTCAAAAACAGACAATAACTTTGAATAATGTTAACGTTTAAGGGTAGAATTGAAGAGTCACATAGTGTGGGGGAGGAACGATCTTCTCAGTCTGTCAGTGTAATACAGTCTTGTATTATATGTTATTGATTCATCTATGCAGAGAAGCCACAACCGAAATGCAATTGTTGTTAACACTACGCTTTTTGTAATAATTTGGGTATATGACAAAACCAAGCATTTATCAAATTTTACAACAAACTTTCAATACCCTTACAAAACACGATGTAATATGCAGATTATACATTTGCCCACAACTCCAACCTGAGGTAATGTTAAAAGCAAGCTCCAGTCATACAAATTGGCATGCACAAAATCATTGCCAAGTGTGCAATGCATATGTTAATCACAAGTGATATCATGGTGTCAACACACAGGTGCCCATGGATGCAAACTGTACTATTAGACCCAGCATATTACGCAGAGATAAGCAGGGCTGGATGGGTGATAAACAGCAAAATGCCACAAGAGGTACGCTAAGCTCTGCATTCCACAAACCCCTGGAACATTCGCTTTACACCTTATAAGCTAGGAGGGTTCAAGAAGGCAGATGGAAACTACTGAGACATTGGATAAACACAGCGTCGCAGAAGATTGGAAGGGATCATGTAGACAGGCATAGGACTCTGGAAAACGATCGGGAAAACGGAAAGAGTGAATGCAACTTCAGTAACATCCCAGGAATAACCACGGCTAGTTTCAGCATAACTGTTACTTTGCAAGGCATTTCCGGTGGCCCTAACAGCGATGACCCTTCTGGAAGTAAGACTGTGGCTCATTTTATGTTAAACAAATGCACTCATTATCAGTCTTAACTCTCAACTCAAGTCTTCCCATCTTGGTGTTTGTTTCAGTATTATTCATGAAATTGTGAAGTGTCAAAAATTACATGTAGCTTGGTGCTATATCCTACCTTATTATGTTTTCCTCCTTCTTCTGCTTTGAATATTATTATTTTTGAGGTGCTGAATTTTCATCGTTAGTATCAGAAAACTACAAAATCTGATCTTGAGTGTTAATCTGTGGCATCATTCATTCTCAGACGTGGCCTTCTCCCTGCTGTCCGTTACTGTGAATAGTTAAGTCAGCAGAAGATGAACTTATCACCAAAAAGCATAAACTTAAAGATGACACATTTCTTTTCAGCATTTTATGAAAGATTAGTGTATTGTCTGTGTTTTGCACAATTGTAAAGTGAAAAAAGGAAAAGAACACCATGCAAAGGTTTGGGCACTCCAAGATATATGATGTCTCACTTAACTTTTACCAAGGTCTCAGACCTTAATTAGCTAGTTAGATCTATGGCTTGTTCAATCTTTGCTAGAAAACTGTATAAATTCTCAGACTCCTCAAACCTTTTTCCAACAATCAACAACCATGGTTTCCTCTAAGCAGCTGCCTAGCACTCTTAAAAATAAAATCGATGCTCACAAAGCAGGAGAAGGCTACAAGAAGATAGCAAAGTATTTTCAGGTAGCTGGTTCCTCAATTCATAAGGTTATTGACAAATGGCAGTTAACAGGAACAGTGGAGGTCAAGATGAGGCCTGGAAGACCAAGAACTGCTAATTAGATTTCTAGAAAGGCAAATGAAAACTCTTGTCTGACTGCAAAAGACCTTCAGGAAGATTCAGACGACTCTGGAGTAGTGGTGGAGTGTTGTACTGTGCAGAGACACCTGAAAAGATATGACCTTCATGGTATTATCCACAGAAGAAACCCTTTCCTGCATCCTAGCCAAAAAGTTTGGTGCTTGAAGTTTGCGAAAGAACATATAAAACAAGCCTGATGTATTTTGGAAACAAGTCCTGTGGACTGATGAAGTCAAAATAGAACTTTTTGGCCACAATGTGCAAAGGCATGTTTAGAGAAAAAGGGGTGCCTAACTCCACAAAATGAACACCTCTCCAAGTATGAAGCATTGGGATGGAGCGATCATGCTTTGGACTTATGTAATTTTGCTTAAAATATCAAAAATGTGTCACCTTTAACTTTATGCCTTCTCGTGATCTGTTCATCTTCTGCTTACTAAACTATTCACTGTAACAGATATTTTAAGCAAGGGAAGCCCAAAAGTTTTGCATGCTACTATAACTTCCCACATTCTACTTGAGGTAGAAGAAATTCTTATCCTAGTTAGACAACCGCCCCCCCCCCATGGAAGAAGTGACCTTTAGAACCAAGCTTGATCAAACATACAGATTATTTCCTCTAAAATTTTAACAATTTGAAAACCAAGAGAGAGAGAGAGAAAGAGAAAGAGTGAGAAATGACACACTCACATAGCTGTGACAAGATGCTCTGGTCAGTTGGGATGATTTGGTAGAATAGGCTGAACCATCCTTCAATGACCCCATGAATGAAGCCACACACAGTAAACCAGCAAAGGACCAGTTTTCTTGCAGTACTAAATTTCTGACAGTGGCTCGATACAAACCATGACATCAAAATTAGACCACCAGCCATCAAAAAAAGACCAGCCAGAATCTCATGCATTGACAGGTCATTTGGCTTGTATCCAGGAATCACCAGTTCCCGCGGCCAGTAAGGGTGCATCTGCTCCTCTTTCAAAGATTTTGCTTTTTCTGCCATAGCAACTAGGAGGCAATGAAAAATAAAATTAAAATTCTCTCACATCTTTGTATAATTTGACAAAACAACTTTAGCTTGTAGCTTTTTGCTAAATGATCAGTTTAAGACCTCTAGTAGAACTGTTAAAAATAGACAATGATTTGGAAAGATGGTCACATTTGATGAATACTGCGATATCCCAGTTTTGATTTATATATAAACTGGTAAAGAGGATTTTTGTAATACAATCTAGGGTCTTGGGCCAAGGTTTAAAGATAAAATATTACAAAAAATATTTTATCAACCAATTATTTTAACAGAGCACTGCACATGTTGTAACAATGCTTCTCTTCTGAGTACTTAAGTATTGGCTGTCTCACAGACAATATATATATATATTTTTCATTATTTGACAGTAAAACTATTCAACCATATTATATATATATATACACACATATATATATACACACACATATATATATACACACATATATATATACACATATATATATACATATATACATATACATATACATATATATATACATATATATATATACATATACATATATATATATATATATATATATATATATATATATATATATATATATATATATATATATATATATATACATATACATATACATATACATATATATATATATATACATACACATACACACACACACACAAGAAATCCAGAGAAGAAAAATAAAGTCTAACACCACAAATCGTTCTCTTGCTTACCAGCTTAATGGAAGATGCGTCAAAACAGATGTGGAATATTATAACTGTTCAGCTCTCCAAACACTGTGAGATAGATGTATGCAGATTGTTTTTTTCTCTTTCTTTTTTAACTGCTGGTCAGTAGTCTACTTATAGAATCAACATTTTCTACTTTACTCGGGCTTATCCATTAAATTTCACAACGGTTTTCACAATTTCAGTCTGTCTGGTACATTTAAAATCACAAAATTTACATAATACGGGAAATATAATAGATCCGCATGATCTAAACCACAAAAACAAACAGAAATGAGCCAGAATTTTCGCAAATCTTTAAACGCGACAGACCCTCCAGGATAACCAGTAAGAGTTCACTTTTCATTGATTGACTTGTGTATATGCCTCTTATGATGAAAGGGGAAGGGGGTGTTTAAATCACTCTTTTCGATACGATTGGGAGAATGCTGTTTTCAAGATAGCGAATAGGAAACGTAGCTATGTTTTGCGTGTTAGTCACGCGACATTCGGAAGGTACGTACAGTTGGCTCATTCGTAGTCTGTGGTGGTGTCAGGTTTTTTTTTTTTTACCAGGAGGCAATTGCAATCGAGTAAGAGAGAGAGAGAGCCTCTCGTGGTGGTTACTTATTGAGTAATTTGTTAAAGAAAATACCGAGTTGATTCTAAAATTAACACATGAGTTGGGAAGTTCAAGGTACATTGTACAGTACGTACAGTACTTCCCATGGACAAAAGCATATGTGATTAAGCTCTGTATAATTGTTTGTTGTGGAAGAATCAATAGCCGCTTATTTGCTTTATGTTAAAAAGTTTTACAATTATTGTATTGATTCATGTCAATAAATCCCCTTAATAATTCGAAAGGTGACCCTATAGTTAGGGTATAGCGGGTTGGATAATGGATGGATGTATACCATAATATAACTTAATGTAAGTGTTGCCTGGTCCAGTCCATGTACGGTAATCAAGTGTACGGGATAGCACTGGAAGAAGTACGTTGTACTAGGTTCTGTAGAAGGAAGTCTCCGAGTAGGAAAACGGCCACAACTGGCTCCGAAAAAATGCATTTTATCACATTTCCTGATTTAGGAAGGCTAGTCAGATTTCCTAACTCGCTAGGAACTGTCAGAAAATGCCGTTTAGACAGAGTTCAGCACACACATCTAGAGAAAGACTGAATGTTTTGGAAACGCTGAACTGCAATAAACTCGTAAAAAGATATCGATTTGACAGAAACTGATTTTTAAAACGTTTTTGTATTGATAAAAAGGGTTAGAAACAATATGAAAAGGGGTAACACGTATCAATTCAATAATAACAGTAGGGCTACAATGCTTAATGTGTATGAGTAAGTGATAACAAAAATGGCCACACTAGACAACTACATAGGTTATTATAGACATTAATAGTATAGATACTTTTCTCGTTTTTATTAAGATTAAGAGATTCAATGAAAGTCAGAAACTCAAATATAAGAAAGAAACAATATGTATACATTTGTAAATATGAAACTTACACATAAGAATAATTAAATTTACTAAGTAACTTTCTGATTTAAAATTAAAATAAACGCAAGTAAAAACATCTCTACATTGTATAAAAATTTGGTAGGATGTTTTATCATGAAAGTAATTAGATAAATCACTTTCCTGTACAGACCTCATCGTTCAGAAACAGTTTCATCCCAAGAACTATAAACACACTCAATCAGTCCATCAAGTGCTCCTTGTAGAACTGTTTAGATAGATAGATAGATACTTTATTAATCCCATGGGGAAATTCACATAATCCAACAGCAGCATACTGATACAAAAAACAATATTAAATTAAAGAGTAATAAAAATGCGGGTAAAAACAGACGATAAGTTTTAATAATGTTAATGTTTACAAAGGTGGAATTGTAGAGTCGCATAGTGTGGGGGAGGTACGATCTCCTCAGCCTGTCAGTGGAGCAGGACACTGTCAGGAGTCTGTCGCTGAAGCTGCTCCTCTGCCTGAAGATGACACTGTTAAGTGGATGCAGTGGATTCTCCATGATTGACAGGAGCCTGCTCAGTGCCCGTCGCTCTTCCACGGATGTTAAACTGTCCAGCTTCATTCCTACAATAGAGCCTGCCTTCCTCACAAGTTTGTCCAGGTGTGAGGCGTCCTTCTTCTTTATGCTGCCTCCCCAGCACACCACCGCGTAGAAGAGGGCACTCGCCACAACCGTCTGGTAGAACATCTGCAGCATCTTATTGCAGATGTTGAAGGAAGCAAGCCTTCTAAGGAAGTATAGTCAGCTCTGACCTTTCATACACAGAGCATCAGTATTGGCAGTCCAGTCCAATTTATCATCCAGCTGCCCTCCCAGGTATTTATAGGTCTGTACCCTCTGCACACAGTCTCCTCTGATGATCACGGGGTCCATGAGGGGCCTGGGCCTCCTGAAATCCACCACCAGTTCCTTGGTCTTGCTGGTGTTCTGGTGTAAGTGGTTTGAGTCACACCATTTAACAAAGTCCTTGATTAGTTTCCTATACTCCTCCTCCTGCCCATTACTGATGCAGCCTATGATAGCAGTGTCATCAGCGAACTTTTGCACGTGGCAGGACTCCGAGTTGTATTGGAAGTCTGATATATATAGGCTGAACAGGACCGGAGAAAGTATAGTCCCCTGCGGCGCTCCTGTGTTGCTGACCATAATGTCAGACCTGCAGTTCCCGAGACGCACATACTGAGGTCTGTCTGTAAGATAGTCCACGATCCATGCCACCAGGTGTGAATCTACTCCCTTCTTATAAGTACAATTACCTCACAATTGGTTTGACTTTATGTCGAATGAGCATTTACTTATGGAGTCCTGAATGAGGCACATTACCTGTATTGTGAGGGAGCGTCAGTTTCGGCACTATGGCCATGTGGTGCGTTTCCCAGAGGGTGATCCAGCTCATAAGATCCTCATTGTTGGGAAGCCTAGTGGCTGGACCAGGCCAGGGGGTCGCCCACGTAATACCTGACTGCAGCAGATAGAGGGTCATTTCTGGAGGGTGGGACTGGACCACGTGTCTGCCTAGGGTGCTGCCAACTGGGATCCCGAGTTGTTTCATTGTGTAGTGGGTGCGGCAACGCACTGTACCAGTGCATGCTCCCCGACTTGACTTGACTTTTATTTGAGAAACTAGTAAATTAAACAATTTAAAGATGAAGTTTATGATGTTCTACTTTAATGGCAAAATAAAATAAGTGATTAAAGTGGAAATTTCGAGATTAAAGTTGACATTTCAAGGTTTTTTCTCACTGTGTCCCTATTTTCTCTGTACCCTAATAAGCTTTCTTATGAAACTCAGACGGTGGGCTACGACTCGCCTTTTCACGGCGACTTTTATATCTGACAACTTCTTTTTTTATTTCAGGCACTGTGTGACTTTGTTAACTTGACCTTTCGAGTTTCTCTGACACTCTATGTCACTCAATTAACTTCCTTTTGTTGTTTATACCACTGTTTAAACCAACAAATAGTAAGTTTTTCCTTGCCTCCAATTGGTGTTCGCTGAAACTCTCCTATTTTCCATTGTGCTTTTGCCACTGCCTTTTCACAGAATGCTGAGCTTAAGGGCTATTTATATTGATTTGCATATTCAAAGAGGCTTAATTCTGGGAGGAGTTGGGGAGTGGCAGCAGGTGTGTGCAAATACTTTACTTTTCACGTTGACCGGGATTTATGTAGCGGAAGAACGTTGAAGTTGGCAAATGCACAAATTTATGAATCTGGATTTTTTTTGTGCATACGCACATTTCCGCTTTTGTCCTTACGCCATTTTTAGTGTGAATTTTATGCAGGGCGTTATGCATGAGGCCTCAGGTGATGTATTTCTCTCTCAAGCCAGCTCTGATGAGTCCGCTGGTATTCCTGAGCTTCTCTCCCCTTAACCATAGGGCGCCAGTCGGTCCTGATGTAGGAACACTCATCAATTTTGCTGTGGAATCCGCACCCAGTAGAACACTTTCTCCAGATGTTCCACCAATTAATACGATCCAGTCCAGGCACTGTTGAGTTTCGGGGACTGACAATTCTTCCAATGAGGGCTAAACCCCCAAACTGAGTCACCTGGGGTGGAGGGTTGACCCAGAGTCTGCAAATTGTAGTGTTGTTTTGCACAGATATTGACAGGCGAAGTTGTATGTCATATCTAGTCATTGCTGTAGGTGACATATTCACCTACATAGCATAATCAGGTCTGGCAGGAGTCTTACAGTGTTCTGGCACTGGCGTATACAGCAGAGAAGTGGGTGTCCGCCAATCACGTCCCGAGATCAGAAGTCCAGGAGTACAGCGAATCGCTTCTTGAACTGTCATTTTGCACACTAGAAGGATCGGTGGAAGCTTTTTGGTTGCAGTTGTTCTGGTGATGGATGGTGGCCATGGCTAGTTGGGTCGTATGTGTCAGAATAAACAGCTCAGCCACTCCATCACTCTGGGGATGAAGGGGTGTAGTGTGGGTTTTCATAATTTTTAAGCGTTCACAAACCAGCTGAAACAGCCTGCTCTTGAAGTTTCATCCCTGATCAAGGTGAAGTTCTTCTGGCATGCCGAAGTGATATATATACCTTGTGGAGGACGCCTCCACAATGGAAGGACCGGGGGAGCAAGCATAGCCAGAACGTTACCTCCCCCGGAATGCTAGATGGCAGCCATCCTGGGTTGCAGTAGTGTCTCGGACTCTCACAGGGCTTCATGGGAGTGGAAGTTTGGTGCTGCCCAGTTGGGATCCATGGGTGCCACCAGTGAGTGCTGCAGCTGAGATAGGAGGTGCTGAGTCTTGGAGAGCATCTCTTCCACCACACTCAGAAGTGCTGCTGGAAATAGATCAACGAGCATCTGGAGCACTTCTGGGTGACCTACCAAAGGGGCCAGCAAGCAGTATTCGAGGAGCTAGAGTTGGGAGAAGGAGGACGAAGCTTGCTGGGGAGGAGTAGAAGAGAAAAGAAAAGGACTGAGGATATTAATATTCACAAATCTTGTATGTTGCATGATCAATCCATCTATCCGGAGTAGCCAAGAGCTGTTAGCAGAAATGTAAGTGTTGGTAACATTATGCTTTTTGGCTACATGGAAAGGGTAGCTTTGCAATATTGATAATATGAGTATGTCACATTCAGGCATTTCTGGAACGTTGCACCAAACTTTAAATAGCCTTACAAGACATGAGGTAATAGGCAAATTTATCCTTTTGCTCACGACTCCACATTAAAGCAAGCTGCAGTTATGCAAATTGGCATACACATTGCCTTAAGTGAGGATAAGCACATACATGACAATCACAATGTATGCCACAGTATCAGCAAAAAAGTGCTCATTGATACAAATTGTACTGTAGTAACCAGCATATCACCTGGCTATTCCGCGCTGGAGGGGGGATTGACCACAAAATATCACACAGGTATGCTGAATGCAGAATTCCTGGAACATTCATTTAATATCTTACAAGCCTCGAGAGGTTCAAGAAAGCAGGTGAAGTCTCACAGAATATTGAATAAATAGAGCCTCATAGAAGCTATGAAGGGATCATGGAGAGAGAAACTGTACATGACCCTGAAAGATGATCAAGAATAGTGCAAGAGTGAATTCAACTTCAGTAACAGAGTAGCTGTGGCTAGTTTCATTATAACTATTACTTTATGAGATGTTTTCTCTAGCCATTGTTAAGTTCTCTGGTTGAATATTTTTATTAATATGTATATTGACAAAAATGGGCATTAAATACAAGAGGTTCCATTTTTACATATCTCTTTTATTGCTTAGCATGTATTTCAGATATAACATACAAATTTAGTCAGACCTTATGAGGTCAAATATTGCAAACATTACATGTCTCTTTTTCCAAAATGAGTGACTTCTGTTAATATTACCATTGACAATCAACTGCAATGAATGACAACCAACTGCATGACATTGGTCTCAAAAGTACATATCCAGAATGCTGTACAAATGCTATACATAAAAACTGAAAGTGGATGTATCAACATATAACACAAATAAGCCTAACAGCCTGCTTCATATATATTAAACAAATGGTATTTCAGATAAATAATAAATTTGCATCTGACAAAAGAAGAACATTTAAAAGAAACTGTTCTTGTCAAAGCATAACTTTAGTGCTTCAAACATTTATAGACATAAACAATGTTTAATTTATACACATATCTGTTTGATAGTGCAGCAACCGTTGTAAACTCTTCGCAATGACAATTGAAGACTTTTCTTTGGTCAAACAACTTGACCTGACCTATAATACAAATTGTGGTTCACCAGGTCTCACTTAGTGACTTTCCAATGAGAAACGTTGTGCATGCTCAATTTGCATATCATCTGCAACAGAGTCTTCTTCTGCGTGCCAGAGATTACAGGAATTGCATCAGTTGTAGTAATTGCATCTGTAGTTCTTCTGTGCTGCAGATGCAGTACAATCTGTTAGTACTTGAATATGGAAGAGCAAATTCTTTTGAACTATAGGAAGGTCCATTGCAATATCACTGGTGAAGAAGCATTTTTAAATTTCTTTAACCTGAAGATTTTGCTGTAATAGTCTATACTTATGACACACTCGTCACCCTCCTATTCAAACAAATCTGTGGCAAATGTTTGCTATTGTCTGTCTGTCTGTCTACACTGATAAGAGATCATGGGTTCCTTGGTATTTCTGCATTCTTGACATATGCTGCATTTACTAACCATGGCCTCTATTTGCTTTTGATGACTTATGCTGGGTCAGAAGAGTATGTCCCTCGCTCTATGATTGCATTTTTCAATGCCAATGTGGCCTGTGCGTATTCACTGGAGTATCTCCTCTCCGACATCATGTGGGACAATTATTTTCTCCCTTTGCGCAATATGTCTTCTGTCTGGGATATTTGATCATCTGTAATTCCAATATTTTGAAATTACTTTTGGACATTTTTTCCAAAACACTTGGCTACCTTGCATGAATTGTTCTGACCATTGCATTTGGCTGAGACTCTTGTTCTGTTGCAGCCTTGTTCTGGAATCTTCCAGTCACTTATTGGCATATTGCAAATTATGCTATGGATTTGAGCTTCCATGCCTTCAGTCAGTGAATTGTCACTGCCAAGAATGGAGATCTGCGAGATAATGACTGCAATAGGGATTTCCTTTCCAGGTTTGTGGACAATGTACAAAGTAGTTGCAAAATCATTCTCTGCAGTCTTGCTTGTGCAGTTGACAAGGATTTGCAGAATCTGGGATTTCCATGTAATTTTGTTCACTTGCATTCAGGAACATGGAACCATAAGCTAGTGGTCTACCTTTTTGGAGGAGGAAAGCACATAAGCCAAGCTGCGATGAGTCCACCTAAAGTACTATAGGTGCTTTTTCCTTGGATCATAATATGAGAGGACCTGACCTAGTTCCTTTTTTAAGTTAAGTTCCTGCTTAAGTTAAGCTCCTGACTCACAAACAGATTTGTTGTTCTACTTGTCTCAATTGGGCATTTACTTCTAAAACCTTAGGAGTAAATTTGGCTAGATAAGTAAGCATTCCAAGTATTTTAAACTATTCCACTTTGTATCCTGGTGCCTTAATTTCTTTGATCTCCTAGATCTTTTCTGGATTTGGCTTGAGGCTATTTATGGTAAGTTTGTGGCCAAAGTAGTTAATTTACACCACACAATGGCCTTTCTGGGTATAACTTTATTCCCTTTTATTTTGAATGCTATAACATTGCTCTGAGATTTTAGTTATGCAGTTCCTTTGTGTGACCATATATCATGTAAATGAAGCATAAACAAGGCACAAAGGTGTGGGGTACCCTTAGGCAAACCCTGTAAAACTGAAAACAAAATAATAAAAACGAATTTCACAAGTGGTTTGTATAACATGTTTCCAGACACAAGGCAATGATTAGAGTGCAGCAAGAAGGCCGTGGTGCCACTTAAGAGGCAGGCATGGTGAAAGATGCAGGATCTGTGGACTGGAACCCAGAAGTGATGTCACTCATCTTCCTACAGAAGAAAAAAGAAGAGAAACATAAGGCCCCAACCCTCAAATAGGGGTGGAATTACCATTAGATGAGCCATGAAGTCGACTCTCAAGAATATGTGTGTGACAATCAATATATCAATATGTCATCAACAATAGCAACTATGTCAGTAAGGCATTCACATGCCTCATTCACTTTCCTTTGAAACTCGCCTTGTGCTGAAACAATCCCAAAGGGTAGCCTTAGGAACATATACCTACCAATAATACCATTAAAGGTAGTTAATATAGATTTCTGGTGACTCTGCTTTATGGCCTTAAATTATGATCTAGTATCTAGGCCACTAAAAACTATGCTCCATCCAGCTTGGGTATCACTTCTTCCAGAGCTGGAAGAAGAAAATTAGGTCTATGCATGACTTTATTAAGATCATGTAAGTCTAAGCATATTCAAAGCATTTTTGTTTTGGGCCTTACTACCGCCACTAAAGACTTACTTTCGCAATAATTACAGCTTGTTCCATGTCATCTAATTCTTGCTTTAGATGGTCATGAAGTGCAAAAGGGATTCTTGTAGCTTGGCATACAAGGGAACTGCTTCAGATTTCTGCCAATTGTTGCACTCTGCTGGGAATTAACCAATGCCCTGAAAAACATCTAAAAATTTCTCTAAAATGCAGCTGCTTTTGAATGGAGTTTTATTAATTGACATGACCAAGTTAGTCAGCTCCATGATAAGGCATGCTTTAGGTGGTGGGGCATTTGTATTCACAATGTAGAATTCCAACCATTTTTACTTTGCATTTACAGGTAATCTCACATGCCTTTCATATTCATTATATTGCACCCCCAACCAACAGACCTGCTTGTTGAATACATTTTTATTTTCTGTTAAGACATTCACCTATGCTCATGTGTCCAACTTGAATTTTATATTCTGCTTCATTCCTACTTCAATTTGAACAAAAATCTGTTTGTAGCTTACATTTGCACATATAAAGTTCATCATATAACTTGGGCTCTCTGCTTTGCAGCTTTGAATGTACTGGTTTGCATTTGAATTTACAGTAGTCTGAGAAAAATGGTGTGTTTACATATTCTTGTGAAGTGATTTTTTTTTTTTTTTGCATTTCTGCATTGGTTGCCTTTTGTGTTCATCTTCGACTTTGCGTTCTTTTCCATATTGTCCATATGGCTAGTTTCCCTTGGCTGTCTCCCTTTCAATTTTTTTCAGAATGCAATGCATTACACTGTGGTGAACTTTGAATTTACACCATGCACTGGCTGGCTGCTATTGACGTTACTAGCAACTGTTGTTTTCAATTAAAATGGTAAGGTAACTAGCGGGAACAAGCAATGTCTATTACAGCATTAACTCTGCACCACAACTTAACAGATTTGCAAAAACTTTGGGTGAATTAGTTGCAAAGATAATGCAATCTCTAATCATTTTATTGCTGTCTGCATAAATACAGTCCTTCATCATTAGCTTTAACTGTGTTATCAGTTGTTTAATGGTCTCACCAGCATCCTGCATATTTTCAGTTAACTTGTTCCGAGTGCATATGGAGTTAGTTTTCGATACAACATATTCTGATAATTTGCCATAGTAGAAAAGTAGGCAGCTGCATTTTTCCATCTCAGTCTTATTTTTGAGTGGTCTGCTAAACTTCATGTTTTATTGACAATTCCACCAGATTTCAGGAAAGTTGAATGACTCCCAGTTTTATCCACAGTGCAGGGATATAAGCAAGAACCATCTGTACTGTATCTCAGAGTGATCCTTTAATCTGATACCATATTGTGTTCTCTTGTTGGATATTTTTGATAATACAGTATGTATATTGGCAAAGATCACAGTTGCATACAAGGGGCTCAGTTTTTATATATCCTTTCAATTTTCCAGCATGCATTTCACATATGAACTTTACCATTTTAAACAGGGGTGGGTTTTCTGAAGGTTTTATATGGCTAAGAAAGATGTTAACTTGTAATTAAGTAAGTGCGTTGGAAGAGAAGTGGCTTCCCAAAACTCTTTGTAACTAAAGTAGCACATTAAACGTTTGTTAGTTATGTCTCACCTGACTCATATGTTAATCCTAAAGTACAATGTTAACAGGCTACCTCCTGCATCTCTGCAACGCTAAGATATTAAACCACTAGAGGATTTCATCAGACCCTTGGAAATGTGCAAGGCAACTGTATGCAAAGCAATACATAGTCAGCAAACTTCTTCTTCTCCATGCAAACAGCTTTAGTAAATAGCGTTTCCATCCACCCATGAAGCTCTGAATGAAGATCACATTGTGTTCCATGCAATGGCCAGCATCACGCACATTGTGAAGAGTGGTAGATGGGACATTCATACCAATTTATACGGCTTGCCTTTTGCAGCCTACATACACCTGCCATAATAACTTTTCAGGCAATTAATATGCAAGTAATATGCAGTCACCAGGGCTCCTCACAGACATTGTGGCAAAGTGCCCTGAAAGTACTCATGATGTATTTATACTGGCCAGTTCAACAATCTTTTGCAAGGTAATGGATGGTAAACTTGGTGATGGCTGCATATTGGATGACAGAGCCTATCCTCTTCACCCATATCTCCCTGCACCTGCAAGTGCTTCACAGACTGTGGCCAAAGAATAGTAAAAGCAGTGTGGCAGACGGCCGGGACGCCCCTTCACTGTATATTCAGGGGAAGCAGCCCTGGACTGTGCAATACCTCCCCCTGGATGCTAGATGGCCGCCCGCCCTGGGTTGGAGCGGTGCCTCAGTTTCCTGCAGGGCTCCATGGGAATTGAACTTGGGTGCAGCCCTGTTGGGTCCCGCAGGTGCCACCAGGGGGTGCTGCAGCTGGAACTCCTGAGCCTGTATGGGCAGCGTATTTGCCACACCCAGAAGTGCAGCCGGAACTCGGCAATCAACCACCTGGACCACTTCTGGGTGGACTGTAAAAGGGCCCAGAAAGCACCACTCAATGGCCAGAGTTGGGAGGAGGAGGACGAAGCTTGGAGGAGAAGTGGTGGTGGTGCCAGAGAAGAGTGTGTTTGAATGCTTTATTTATGTACTGGGGATTGTGTTGTGCTTGTGGGGGTCAAGGGGAAGACGTGCCCCACAGGTGAAGAAAATAAAAAGTTCTTTTGTTTTTATTCGTGCCTCCGGGTGTGAGTCTGTGTCAGGTCAGGCGCCCTACATGGCACCTTTTACAGCAGATACGCAGCATAGTTGAATGCACAATAGGAATATGGAAAGCACACTTCAGGTGTTTCCACAAATCTTTGGGTGGTATCAGATACATACCAAAGTGCTGCTGAGGCATCATATTTGTGTGTGCCATACTACACAATATTTCTGTAAAAGTAGGTGTTCCGCTACCCATTGTGGATGAAGAATATGAGTAGGAGGAGGTGTGAGTTATAGAGGCTGACAATGACCAAATGCCACAGGATGCCCTTCATTCTGGTGTAAAAAGCAGGCTGCCTTACAAACTGTGTCTGAATGAATATTACACTTGCTTTTGTCTTTGATTGCATAAGATATAGATATGTTAACATTCATATTATTTATGTGAAATGGACACACTGAAGAAATAGGAACATTTTTACTACTTCTATTAATCTTAAAATATGCATATTCATGTACAGTTGAATAAAAAAAAACCTAAAAGGCAACATTTGAACTATATGTTGTCAAGGGTTGTCTACTTCCTGAGTGGGTGGTGGTTGTCTATATGTAAAGAGGGTACTGTAGATGAAAGTGGGAATTGCCTGTTCTGCTAGGCTTTCATGGAATACCATGCCTGCTAAGAAAGTAGATGTAATGGTGTTGCAAGTTTCCAGTTGTATAAAACCCCTACTTGCATACCAAACTAAGTGACTGGACTCCAGCTTCTACCAGAATCTGCCTGGATTTCATCTGATAACAAAGGTGTAAATCAGAGTTGACCTGACATTTCTCCCAGAGGCCCATCTGAAGACCTCCTTAGCCAGAAGCCACGAAATGGACTCAAGCAATGACAAAAACATAAAATTCAAGGGATGAAAACTAAGACAGACAGAAGGACTCATTTATTTTAAGACACTGATTTTATATCTGGAAGTGACTTTAAACCAATCAGGAGAAGGTTCATCCTTCCTGTGAAACCACACACACACCATCTCTCAAAGTAAGTGAGAGACATAAGAGAATGAAAAATTTAGAGAGGTTCAGGGATTTTCTCAGGGCACCCTCCCTGGGAGTCTCTTCAAAATGACTGGAAACATCTAAATCCTGATCTCTGAACTGAAACGCTATGAGCCTCTTGCTTAAAGAGCCAAATTCAACAAACTCTTATCTTTGTGGATCAAATTCTTAGACCCAGTCTGTCACGCCAAAGCTGTGTGGCAGTAGTCTGACAAGGCTGAGAAGCCATGACCTTCAAGAAGGAACTTCAGCATCTAAACTCTTTGGCCACAATGGGTAATGCCCTTTCCCTATGAAGTGGCTAAAGCAGCCACACAGTACTGACAAGGATTATACAGCAAAAAGAATGAGTGCACTCCAATATGTGAAGAATCTCCCACTTAAACTCGGAGCAACAACAAAGCAACAACTCCTCACAACATCGGACATCATCCATAAAGACTGGGAATTGGAAATCTATATATGTGTGCCAAGATAAAGCAGAAGTCTAAATACCAGTTAACAACCAGCCTATGTGTTATATGTTTGTTTGTCTAGTCTGTCTGCGTCCATCCTTATATGTCAAAATATACTGTATATGCAGTTATCATTCTATAATCCTTGGGTTTATCAATAAATTGTTATTCTCTTTCTTAAAATAAGTGTGCCTCAGTTACCTTTATATATGTCTAAAGGCTAGAGTCCCACCTCCTACAACAGATGTTGGACTTTTAGACAATGGTTTGGAGGAGCTAGTCTTCTATGAGGACTACATCTGCAGGAGATGCCAGCTGATCCAGCACGTCAATCTCAGGGTTGCTGAACTGGCAGAAGAGTTGGCTGGACTGCATTGTAGTAGAGAATTAGTGTACCTGGCCCAGGTGTCCTTTAGACAGATAGTGTGCACCCCTAAGGTGGTGCTGGAGGAGATTTCATTCCAGACATTTAGGGATAGGTGGGTCACAGTCACAAAGGCTTAAGGTAAAGGGTGCATATTGTCATTTGAAATCAAACCCAGAATTGAAAGTTTAATACCTTTTTCAGGTCCTTGTGGAACTGGACAGTGTCTCTGAAGATTCTGAGGTGGCAGGCAAGGATGAGGATCCCCAACAGGCAACCTTAAAAACAATTTCCAGAAAGAGAGAGGTAGTGATAGTTGGGGACTCAGACATTAGGGAGATAGAAGCATAGGTTTTCTCCAGAAACAGAGGTGTGTTGCCTTCCAGGTACACAGGTCAGAGACATCCCTGAAAGTGTGGATAGGCCCTTTGCCATTGGGAGGTGGGGTGGGGATCGTGGAGAAAGGTGGGGAATCCAATTGTCATTGTTCATGCTGGAAAAAATGACATACTGTACATAAGGATAGTTTGTCAGTTCTACAATCTAAATTTAAAGAGTTAGGTGCCAGGCTGAGAAGCAGAATTGACAAGGTAGTCTTCTTTAAAGTTATTTCTGTCCCATGTGCCAGTGCAGGTAAGATTGAGGGGATTAGGAAGCTTAATGTGTGGCTCAAATCTTGGTTGCAGGGTAGAAGGTTATATGTTTATGGTGTATTGGGACTCCTTTTGGAAGTGATGAGACGTGTTCTGACTTGACGGATTACATCTGAACTGGAAGGGCACTAGTGTGTTGGAGAGGCATATGAGTAGGCTCGTCAGGGTTTGTTTAAACTAGGGAATAGGGGGCAGGGAGTTTAGGACAGGACAGGTTTAGAACTGTACATGGAGAACAAACAATACTGTAAAAATAAAAATTAATAGTAATGTAAATTCCAACACAACAATTAAATGTAAAAGTAAAATGAGTAAAATATTGCCTTAATGCTAGAAATATAAAAAATAAAACAAATTAGTTGGAGTTATATGAAGAAGAGCATAATTATGATGTTATAACAATAATGGAATCCTGGCTAAATAACAAAGATGGAGATGAATATAACATAAGAGGGAAATGCATGTCTTTTAAGAAGCATTAAATAAAAAGGAAAGGTGGGGTTGCTATTTATGTCAAGCAGAATTTTAAGTGCAAGACCTCTTCATCTGGATGATGAGACCCTTCTTAGTAAGGACATGTGGTTTCGCCTCAAAAGTATTAGGAAAAGAGGTCTTATTTTGGGAGTGTGTTACAGACCACCCAATTTCAATTATTTAGTAAAGGCAAGTCTACAGAGGTATATTAAAGTCATGGGGGTCTTTAACTACCCACATATTAACTTGGATAACCTTGCAAATAGCGGAGCACAAGTAAAGCAGTTTTTAGAAGTCATCTGTGACTGTATTTTAACACAGTATGTTAAAGCGCAAACATGGCGTGAAGCCTGTCTAGATTTAATATTTTGTGATAATCAAGATAGAATTGAGGCTGTAAAGGTGATTGAATCACTTGGATCAAGTGACCATAATATAATACAGTTCTCTGTGTATTGGAAGAGTGTGGTTGCAATGACAAAAACTGTTAAGATTACCTGTGGTAGGGCAAATTTTGAGTAGATGTGGCAAAGTCTAAGGAGGATAAACTGGAATAAGCTTTTAAGTGTGGAGAGAGTCAGTGAACAGTGGGGTTTAAAATACTTTACAGGGCAGGTGCATACCTAAATTTGGAATTACAGTGGACCCTTGACTTATGAACTCAATTCATTCATGAGGGCTGGTTGTAACTCAAGTTGGTTGCTGCATTGATTGTTGATCTTCCTCCTCCTCTTCAGAAAGCTCCTCAGCTCCTCAGCCAAAAGTTGCTGAAGTTCCTCTGTAGACAATTCCTCCGAGTGTTTCTCCACCAGTTCCTCAACATCACCACTGTCTACCTGCAAGCCTATGGACTCAGCTATAGTGACAATGCCATCAACCACAGTGTCAGTTGCAGGCTCTGGCTCTTCTACAAAGCCTTCAAAGTCTATAATTTTAGGCCACACTTTCTTCCAGGCAGATCTCAGTGTCCTTAGAGAGACATTGGCCCAGGATTTCTCAATTAACCCCACACAGGAGAAGATGTTGTAATGTTCCTTCCAGAACTCTGTAAGAGTTAAATCTGTATCTGAGACCATCTGGAAGCACTTCTGGAATAGTTCCTTGGTGTATAGCTTCTTAAAGTTAGGTATAACCTGCTGGTCCATAGGCTGCAGTAGAGGAGTTGTATTAGGTGGGAGGAACTCTACTGTAAGCCATGGGAATTCTTCAACCAACTCTTCTTCCAAGTCTCTTGGGTGAGCAGGAGCATTGTCCATGATGAGGAGAGCCTTGAGTGGTAAGCCTTTGTCCTCTAGATATTTCTTAACAGTAGGACAGAAAACCTTCCTGATCCACTCAAGAAAAAAGTACTCATGCTTTTGCGTTAGATCTCCACATAACCCCTAGCCTATTCTTCATGACTGTATGTTCTCTGAGAGAGAGGCTTTATCTTGAGGTCACCACTTGTATTGGCACATAACAATAAGGTTAGCCTATCCTTCATAGGCTTGTGGCCTGGCATTTTCTTCTCTTCCTGGGTAATATATGTTCTCCTGGGCATTTTCTTCCAGAAAATCCCAGTTACATCACAGTTGAAAACTTGATGAAAGCAAAAGCCATTTCTCTGTGTTTTAATTTCTAAGTGCTGTATGTAATTTTTGGCAGCCCTTTTATCAGCACTGGCAGCTTCACCATGCCTAACTATGCTATGAATCCCAGTTCTCGCTTTAAAATTGTGAAACCACCCCTTACTGGCACAAAATGTTTCACTACTATCACTTGTTGATGGCTTATCCTTAACAGATCTGCATTTATAGCCCTAGCTTTTTCACAAATTATAGACTCAGATAGGCTATCACCTGCCATCTGCCTTTCATTTATCCACACTAATAATAGCTTTTCTACCTCATCTAAAACTGTTGATTGTGACTTACTAATTTGAGTAACACCTTTAGCAATGCTAGCTTCTTTATACAAATCTTTTCTTTGTAAAATTGTTGAGATGGTGGATTTCTACATGCTGTACATATTAGCTAGATCAGTCACGCGAACGCCACTCTCATATTTCCGGACAATTTCCTTCTTCGTTTCAATTGTGATCGCTTTCTTTACCTTCGTTACCTTCTCTTCCTTCCTTAGCTTCTTTTGTAGCTTTTTTGGGGCCATTTTGCAATTATCGAAATAAATGGTATAAATCACTGCACTGACCAAAATTACATCCACAAACACACGTATCTGGGCTATAACTGACGCTTACAAACGCTCTCAGATGTTTGTTTACAATCGCACAAGCGGATACATGTGACTGCATTCAGATCGTAACTCAAGACATTGGTCATAATTCAAAACAAAAATTTTGGTCGTAAACCAAGTTGTTTCCATGTCAGGCCGGTCGTATATCAAGGGTCGACTGTATTAGGAAATTTTAAAAAAAGCTCCATAGTGAGTTAATAAAGAGTTAAAAAAAGAAGCTGCAAAGGAATAAAAACAGCTGTATAAGGCATACAGGACTAATAACTCCAATATAAATCGTAGGGTGTATGAGATCATGTGGACAACCATTAAGAAGGATATTAGGAAAGCTAAAAGACAAAGTGGAATATAGCAGATAAGGTGTAAGACACCACAAAGAGATTCTTTCAGTATTTTAGTCGTAAAAGAACAGTCAAGAAGGAGGTGAAGTGCATCAGGAATAGTAAAGGAGAATTAAAAAATACAGTGAAATAGCAAATGCTTTATACTCACATTTATCTGAGGCCTTCACAAGAGTGGAAATAGATAACCTCAAAGTGCTAAATGGGACTAAGGAGGTACTAAGTGATTTAGAAATTTTAGAGGGAGAAGTACTGCTTAGATTAAATAGGCTGAAATCAAACAAATCACCAGGGGCCTCATGTATAAACGGTGCATACGCACAGAAATGCGTAAAAATGTTTCCACGTTCAAATTGCGATGTATAAAACCTAAACTTGGCGTAAAGCCACAAACATTTCCACAGTACCTCATACCATGTCGTACGCAAGTTCTCCGCTCAGTTTTGCAGACTGGTGGCACCCAGCGTCAAAGCAATGCTACTGTTCCTTTGTGGTTTATCTTTCTTTTTCAGATCCACATTCCTGACGCGGCTTTATAAATACACTGAAATTAACTGCATATTTTTTATTAGTTCAATGCATCTGATTGTAATTAACCTGTAACAATATAATGGCCCACAGAATGGCCAAACTATTCCAAATACCATAGCTGCTTTAGTGTTGTTACTCTCACTGCACCTTCTTTTTCTTCTTTCAGCTGCTCCCGTTAGGGGTTGCCACAGCGGATCATCTTTTTCCATATTACTCTCACTGCACCACTCAGAGCAGCTGATCGGAAAGATAATTATCGGTATACAGCATCAAGCACACGCTTCCTAAGCCATGCTTCCTATTTGAAATGCTTCTCACATGGCAAACGCTTCAAACCTTTCCTGTATGGACCTCGCGGTTCTGAAAGAGTTTCATCCCAAGAGCTCTAAACGCACTCAATCAGTCCATCAACTGCTCCTTGTAGAACTGTTTGTACTTATAAGTACAATTACCTCACTGTAAACTTGCGTTACAGTTATAATATTGCACAACCTGAGCCACTTTATAAAGCGTGTATTTACATATGATGACAATATCATTTTTAAGATGAAATGCAGCAAAATGTGTTTATTATATTATACAGATAAATCTTTAACTTTATTTAAATCTATATTGTTACTAATTAAAGGGCATGGTGTCGCTATACACTAGCAAGAATCTGGTGCTCCGCTCACGGATTGTTCCTGCTTCGCACTGTATGCTTCACTGGGACTGGCATGAAGGATAGAATAATTAAACATGTACTACGAAGCTATTTCAATGTTCCTTAAAAGTTTTGAAGAATCAGCATTATAAGCTTACAGATGGCTTAATGTCTATTACAGAGCTGATTATGTGGCGATCGGTTACTTGGAGAAAGAAAAGGAAGGACAGGAATTGGAGGTTAGTACGTTTAAAAGAGACAGTACTGCGGGGCGACCTTAGGCAAACTGCACCTGCACAGGGCCGCCACTCCAATATATATTGAATATAAAACAGAAAGAGAAAATAACGACACAGTTAAAAATGCAGCTTCAAATTTCGGCAAAAGGTAAATGCTTGTGTCATGAGCACAAGATGGCTATGCAGTGTCTGCAACGGATGTGGCCATCCACCGTGCATAAGATACCATATTGACATTGGCGGGTGAAGGGGCCACTGATTCTTTCTCTGCCCTGGGCCGCCACGAGTTTAGAGCCCCACCTGGGTACTGCTGCAATAAATTATTTCATCGAAGGTCACACACAATCACTGCGCCACCGTGTTCCCTTGTTTAATAATGTGCTTTAACTCTTATCAACATGAAAATGATATCACGTATACATTTCAGTATTTTAGTTATTCAGAGAGCTGTAATATCATGAATGTAATGGATTCTGTGTCCTGTCGGAGGAAGAGAAAGCAGGTATAAGAAGCACTTAGGGATTCACACACATAGAGCACATAGAAGAACACATACAAAACAAAGTATTTGATGTGCTACTTTAATTACGATGTGATTTGAGAAACTGGTTAATTAAACGATTTTAAGATGAAGTTTATGATATTCTACTTAAATGACAAAATAAACTATGTGATTAAAGTGGAAATTACGAGATTGAAGTTGACATTTCGTGCTTTTTCCCCACTGTGTGCCTTTTTTTTTCTCTGTACCTAATAAGCTTTCATATGACAATCAGATGGTGGGCTACGACTCGACTTTTCACGGCGACTTTGATATCTGACAACTTCTTTTTTAATTTGGGCACTGTGCAACTTTGTTAACTTGAGCTTTCGAGTTTCTTCGACACGCTATGTCAGTTGATCAGCATCCTTTTGTTGTTTATACCACTGTTTAAACCAACAAATAGTCTGTTTTTTCTTATGTCTACTTGGTATTCTCTGAAATTCTTCCATTTTCCCTCTTGCTTTTCCCATTGTCTTTTCACAGAATGCTGAGCTTAAGGGCTATTTATATTGATCTGCATATTCAAAGAGGCGTAATTCTGGGAGGAGTTGGGGTGGGACAGCAGGCCTGTGCACGAGCGTTACTTTTCACGCTGACCGGGAATTATGTAGCGGAAGAACATGGAAGCTGGCGAACGCTCAGATTTATGCATCTGGATTTTTCTGTGGGTAAGCACATTTTGGCTTTTGTGCTTACGTCATGTTATAGTGTGAGTTCTATGCACGCCGTTATACATGAGGCCCCAGGACCAGATAATATTTACACTTGAGTTCTTAATGAAGTTGACTACATATATAAACCATTGACACATATTTTTAGCAAGTCACTGTGCATTGGGAAATTTTGAAGAACTGGAAAATGGTAGATATTATCTTGTTATATAAAAAGGGTGAACAGGCAGATCCAAGCAACTATAGGCCAGTAAGCATAACATGCATCACAAGAAAATTAATGGAAGGAATTATTAAGGAAAGGACTGAGCAACACATGGCAAGAACAGGAGTTTCACTGAACTGTCAGCATAAGTTCAGAAGAGGGAGGTCATGTTTTACCAACATGCTGGAATTCTATGAAGAAACAACAAAAGGGTCAAAGTGGAGCATATGATATTATTTATATTGACTATCAGAAAGCATTTGATAAGGTTCCACATGAGAGGTTGGACATCAAACTTAAAGAAGTGGAATTCAGGGTGATGTTTGTAGATGGGTACAAAATTGGCTCAGACACAGGAAGCAGAGAGTTATGGTACATGGAACCTTATCAGAATTGGCTGATGTTAAGAGTGGTGTTCCAAAGGAGTCAGTGCTTTTCTTTAAAACACCAATTTCTAGCCCAATATAATATTCCAGCTCTCTGCACATTGTGGAGCCGACCCAGACACAGACAGGCGGACATGTTGTTCTTCACCACCACACGTTTTATTTACAATAATACTTACAATAAATGGTCACTAAGACCCAGTCCAAAAGTGCACAAACCCCAACACACAGTCCTGGCCACACAAATGCCTCTTCTCAGGCCGCCTCCACACCTCTCTCGTGCCTTGTCCTTCTTCCACCCGACTCCAGCCCTGAATGAAGGGAGACAGCCCCTTTTATAGTCTCCCGGATGAGCTCCAGGTGGTTCCCGGCATTCCCCTCTTGGCACGCCCCAGCGTGGCGGAAGTGCCGGCTGTCCTCCCGGCAGCTCTCCGGGTATCCTTCTAATTCTTCCCCCCAGCACTTCCTGGTGTGGCGGAAGTGCTGAGGCCACAGGTCCCCAAGGCATTGGGGCGCCTCCTGGCGGTGACCACGAGCCCCTGCAGGGTGGGGCTTCCATGCCCTCAACTCGTGGCCCCCAGAGCAACCAGGAAGGCGGCACCCACGTGATCCAGGGTGGGTGCAGACCCACATCCGGTCCCTCACTGCGTCCTGGCCGGGTCGTTGCCCCTGGCATCCCTGAAAACATTTATACTCAATATCACTTTCATCATGAAATGTGTTAAAACATATATGTTGCATTTTACAGATAAATCTTTAACTTCATTTAAATAATTAACACTGTTAATAATTACACATTTGGGGGCTGCACAGTGGCGGAGAGGTAGCGCTGCTGCCTCGTAGTAGGGAGTCATATCCGTTGTGTTCCCTGCTTGGAGTTTACATATTTTCCTGGTGGGTTTACACAATGTGCTCCAGTTTCCTTCCAAGTAAATGCGTATTTGGGGATTTGTGTGTGCTTGTATTCACCTTGCAATGACCTGATGCCCCATCTAGGAACTGTTTCTGGGTGTGTCCCTGTGTTGATAGATATAATCAATAAACATCCATCATTTTCAGAAATATTTTGGCAAGCTGTCCTGGGAATTTAATGAATGTTTTAGGCAATTCACCGTAATGAGGTCTTGCACTGCCACCTGTTGGAATCATCCAGATTTACATAAAGTACACACGTAACTATAAACAGTAAACTGTTTGCGTAGCAGCAGTGTCCGTAGGCGCACATGTCTAGTGAAGTATAAACCTGGCCTTACATGAATAACACCCCCCGTGCAAGATTGCAACTTTGTGAATATTCACTCGGGCTACTAAATACTTGGTACTTTTGTTAAACAGATATTTTGTAAACTGTATTAAGTGTAAAAAAGTTATAGAATGACTGAGATGTTCGTGGTGATGTAATTAATGCTGTATTATTTTATACAAGTATGGATACAAACAGTTTATGAAAGTATATGATATGATGGAGTAACATTGAGGGATTTTGGTTAATGATAAACACTGTTGTTTCATATCTTTAGGAATGCTATTTGGGAAAAAAGACAGTTCAACAATGAAGTAAGCAGTTGTGTCTCTGCATACAATCTAATCCAGGGCAAATGTTCTGGCCCAGAGTTTTGTTAGGTAGCTAAACATAGCTTGCTTTAAGTACAGAATTTCTGTAAACTATTCTTATATTACCCTAGCAGCTAGATATTACATATGCACATGGTTGTATGTATGTGCAATTTGAATAGGAAGTGTAATTCTGATGGGCAATTATACTATTTATTCAAAAGGGGGAAAAACACTGGGACTGAAATGGTGAAATATACATGCAGGGTTATGATGACTTTATTGAATGTAAATAAAGGGATGCAACATAGATAATTGACTGAAAGCTGTGTGGAGTCATTACTGCCCCACTTTACTTGTACTCCACAGACAACAGACTTCAGAGTCAAAGACCCGGATGTCCAGCATCATTGAATGTCAGCGAAGTTCAGTTCCAGACTTGCCTGTTTAATGTAGCTCATCCTGTGGTGGGGGGCAAAAGTTGCATACACTTCAGGATTTTCCAATTTATATTTGTTGCATGTTCTCCCCGTGCCTGTGTGGGTTTCCTCCGGATACTCCAGTTTCCTCCCAAAGTCCAAAGACATGCAGGTTAGGTGCATTGACGATCCTAAATTGTCCCTAGTGTGTACTTGGTGTGTGGGTGTGTGTGTTTGAATGCGCCCTGCGGTGGGCTTGTTTTCTGCCTTGCGCCCTGTGTTGGCTGGGATTGGGTCCAGCAGGCCCCCGTGACCCTCTAGTTAGGATATAGCGGGTTGGACAATGGATGGATGGATGGATATTTGTTGTTTTTGTAGCCCATTTGTGGAGCCTGTATCATATATGCATGCTGATATTAGATCAAGATATTTAAACTGCACTTTTTTTTTTTTTTTTAACATGACCCAACTAAATGTGCAGTCCCACTTACAGGTTGGCATCTTTACAACATACTATCATGTGTTCTGTTAAGGCCTACTGCTCAACTATATTTTTTATCCAACAAACTACATATCAGTATTGAATAAACTGATAATTTTGTGAAATAAACATTTGCCCTCCCAGCTCCCATTACTGCATTAGAGTAGAACACGTTTTTTTTTTCATGTTTAAGTTGCGCTTTATGGACCACATCATGAAAAATGGCTGATCACCTGAAAGGTAATTCTACACTGACACATGAAAGTACCCATGAGCATTATAACACGTTCATGTGCTGTGACGAAATAGTTTTGAAAATGTATTTCTATAATAGCATAACAAAGACCACATCAGAAAACCATTGCTAACCTGACATTTTGACAATTTCTCATTCTGAACCATGCTACCATGAACAACAGGTAAGTAGCTTATGACTGAGGTGGCCATTCTCAAGGCAAAGATAAAAAAAAATCAGACATGAGCGTTATTAGGCTTTGCACCCAGGAACCAAGTTACCCAAACTATTTTATAACATTTCAGTAATTTTTCTAATCTGATTATTATCTAATTCTGATTATTATGATCATTTCTGATCATAAAATAGGTCATTAAGATAGCAATTGATGAGAAGAATTCTTAATTAACTGCAGAATTACGCTACTTGAGGGTTTCCCTAGAGTGTCTCTTTCTCTTGCATGATTTGGCTCAAAAATGAATCATCACATTGTCATCTCATAACAGGCTTAAGTTTTCGTGTTTGGCATTTTTCTGTCCAGCTGTTTTATCATCAAACCGTCCTCAAGAAACTGTGACACACAGACACACACAAACAGACACACATCCATCATTGAGATATTGATATGTTATGTATTAGAGGACCCTAAAACATCAGATCCACCAAAAACCGGAGTTTGAAATTTTTGATGAATCTAAAGAAAAGCAATAATTGTGTCATCACTGTAGAAATACACTGATGTATGCATTTGGGAAGTTTACTTTTACTTTAATATAATTGTTACTCAAAGTTTGTCATATTATTTGCCAAGTTATGTAAAATGTTCATGACTGTGTTGAGAGTATTGTGTTCACATAGGACATAGTAGATAGAGTAGTAATCTACTTGTACTTATATAATTTTTTGATATATCTCTTTTTATATTGCAGATTACTTCAGAACAACAATGACAATGATATGAAAGATGCAAGAGGAGCTTACCAACAAACTCTTAACATAATAGAAATTGTACAATATAAAAATGTGCACAAAATTGTAAATAAATAGAGTCAGCAGATATGATGGAGAGAAGGAAAGTTGATATATTGTGCATGCAGAGACTAAATGGAAGGGAAGTAAGGCCAGGTGGATTGGAGGTGGATTCAGATTGTTCTATCATGCTATGGATGGGAGGAGAAATGGGGTAGGAGTTATTCTGAAGGAATAGTATGTCAAGAGTGCTTTGGAGGTGAAAAAGGTGTCAAGCAGAGTAATGATTATGAAGCTGGAAATTGGATGTGTGATGATGAATGTTGTTAGTGCATATGCACTGCAAGTTGGGTGTACAATGGGTGAGAAAGAAGATTTTTGGACTGAGTTGGATAATGTGATGAACAGTGTACCCAAGGGACAGAAAGTGGTGATTGGAGTGGATTTCAATGGGCATGTTGGTGAAGGGAACAGTGGAGACAAGGAGGTGATGGGTAGGTATGGTGTCAAGGAGAGGAATGAAGAAGGTCAGAGGATAGTGGATTTTGTCAAACATGGCTGTGGTGAATATGTATTTTAAGAAGATGGAGGAACATAGGGTTACGTACAAGAGTGGAGGAAGATACACACAGGTAGATTACATCCTTTGAAGAAGAGTTGATCTGAAGGAGACTGAAGACTGCAAAGTGGTGGCAGGGGAAAGTGTAGTTAAGCAGCATAGGATGGTTGTCTGAAAGATGACGTTTGAGATCAAGAAGAGGAAGAGAGTGAGGGCAGAGCCAAGGATCAAATGGTGGAAGCTGAAAAAGGAAGATTGCAAAGTTCAGTTTAGAGAGGAGGTGAGACAGGCACTGGGTGGCAGTGAAGAGTTACCAGACAGCTGGGAAACCACAGCAGATGTAGTAAGGGTGACAGCAAGAATGGTGCTTGGCATGACATCTGGAAAGAGGAAGGAGGAAAAGTAAACCTGGTGGTGGAATGAGAAAATACAGGAGAGTTTACAGAGGAAGAGGATGGCAAATAAGAAGCTGGATAGTCAGAGAGATGCAGAAAGTAGATAACAGTACAAGGAGATAAGGCGCAAGGTGAAGAGAGAGATGGCAAAGGCTAAAGAAAAGGTATATGACGAGTTGTATGAGAGGACACTAAGGAGGGAGAAAAGGACATGTACCGATTGGCTAGACAGAGGGATCGAGCTGGGAAAGATGTGCAGCAGGTTAGGGTGATAAAGGATAAAGATGGAAACGTACTCAGAGGCAAAGAGAGTGTGTTGAGCAGATGGAAAGAGTACTTTGAGAGGCTGATGAATGAAGAGAATGAGAGAGAGAAGAGGTTGGATGATGTGGAGATAGTGAATCAGGAAGTAAATGGATTAGCAAGGAGGAAGTGAGGACAGTGGACTATGATCTTTGCTGATGACATTGTGATCTGTTGCGAAGTAGGGAGCAGGTTGAGGAGCCCCTGGAGAGGTGGAGATATGCTCTAGAGCAGGCATGTCAAACTCACTACCATTGGTGGGCTGCTTTGACTGTCATACGTGCGTCAGCGGGCCGCACTGTAACAAATACTATTATATTATTATAAAAAGATACTGTAGCTTTCTTTCCAATACTGAAAACTTTAAAAAATGTAACACTTAAAGTTTAAAGAAAAGCAATTTATTTCCATACAATCTCCGTACAACAGCGTACAATTAGAGTCTTAGCTTCTTAGCTAGGTCTTTACAGTATATAGGAGTCTTACAGTCTGAGATCTATTTCTTTTGTCCAGACACTTGGCATCTCTTGTTAGTAACCAATTTGTCAATATTAGGCTTGAAATCTTTTGCAGCTGCAACTTTTATGAGGGATGAAAGGTGCTCGACAGTAACTCTTGAGTGATGTGGGGTTTTGGTAGCTTTCATTAACAAAAACAATTGCTCATAAAGGTAAGTGCTTCCAAACATAGACAGTACTCTTGATACCAACTTACGGATCTGAACATACGAGGGTAGCAGGTAAGCATACAAGCCTGGCACACCAACTGTGTTGTATTTTGCCTTCAGAATAGAATCTGACTGAAGTTCAATCAATTCCATTTGGATATTCTTAGGTGCATTCTCAACGTTGTAAGAGTATGGTGACGTAAACAGCACAAAGTCCTGTTCATGTGAACTGAAATCACAAAAATGCTCACTGAATTCATTGCTCAGTAATTCAAGTTGGAAAACAAATCCTCCAAAAATCAAATTTTACTTCACTAAGTTTACTTCAAAGTTTATATTGTAAAATAAACCGATATGCAAAAAGCCCCCTGACCTACACTAATTTTACAAACTCAAAATCACAAAAATTTGTTAATAAACAACTCACTAACTTCTCACATCCACTTCAGATCTTCAGCTGTAGTCTGCACTAACTGTTCGTTACAATACTAGCACAAAATTACATAAAACTAGAGTAAAAAAAGTGAAAATATCCATCCATCCATCCTCTTCTGCTTATCCGAGATCGGGTCGCGGGGGCAGCAGCTTGAGCAGAGATGCCCAGACTTCCCTCTCCTCGGCCATTTCTACTAGCTCTTCCGGGGGAATCCCGAGGTGTTCCCAGGCCAGCCGAGAGATATACTGTAGTCCCTCCAGCGTGTCCTGGGTCTTCCACGGGGCCTCCTCCTGGTTAGACATGCCCGGAACACCTCACCAGTTAGGCGTCCAGGAGGCATCCTGATCAGATGCCCGAACCATGTTTTTTATGAATCGCACATTTTGCGTGGTTAGATTACTTAGTTTTCTGTTGTCTTTGAAACTTGTTTCTAAACCATGAGCAATGATAGTGAATGTGGTGGAAGCAGATAAAAGCGACTCAAATGAGGCGATATCAGAGAAGCCAACTACATCTTCTGTGGATGCGATGCCTGCTAGGAAAAAGCGTAAATATTCCACTTTTTTTCAAGATTCTTGGAGGCTCAATAATTATTACAAAAACTGGCTTGTTAAAGTGGACAATTTTACCTCAAAATGTGTTCTTTGTAGTGTAAAATTCACCATAAAACATGAAGGTGAGCAGGCTATAAAAACGCATTTAAAAAGTAATTATCTACTGCCGTAACCAGCAGTGCTAAAAATAAATTAGTGACTTCATTTTTTCCAAAAAAGAGTTGTAATGAAGAAAGTCTTGTAACTATGATTGAAGTTGATAAGGTCTATTATGGTATCAACCATCACCACAGTTGCTTAAGCAGATTGTACCTTAAAATTAAATTCTTACTTCTCGAGATTCTGCATTGGTGAGAAATGTGCATTGTGGGAGAACAAAAGCAGAAGCCATCGCAGAGAACTGTCTTGCTCCTAAAAGTACAGAGAATGTCTTGGATGAAATGAAAGCCAATACAGAGTCGTCATTATCATACGCCATTCTGCCTGACGCTTTCAATAAAGGAAACCAAACGCTATTTCCGGTCACAGTAAGATATTTCGGTTTAAAAAATGGAATCCAGAATAAACACTTGGACTTTATAGAAAATAACGATGAATCTTCCGCATCAATAACAACAAGCATACTGACAACTTTAGAAAAGTGTTCACTTAAAAGTTTGGACATAAGTTCATATAGTGCAGAAAGTGCTTTTGTGAAGTCTCCTTAATTCCGTTCACAAAAATCTTCTAGATCGTAATGCAGGATTAGTGAAAGCAAATTGTAATTGCCATGTGATACATAACGCAGGCAGAAATGCATCGAAAGCTCTTTCATATAACGTGGAAAATTTGGCTTTGAAAATATACGCAAAATTTTCTAACAGTGCCAAGAAATCTGAAGTTCTAAATGAGTGTTTTGAATACCTTGGGAATGGACAACCAAAAAATGTTGCGCTATGTAACAACAAGAGGCTTTCTTTGTATGCCGCTCTTGATAGACTTTTACATTGTTGGCCTGCTGTCAAAAAATATATTCTTGATCTAATTGAAGAAAACTGTGATAAAAATATCTGGACGTTCATATAAAAACAGGAGCATGGACTAGAAGATGATCTTAGTATTGAGATTCTAGTCTCAGAGTGATACATTTATTTTGTTCATCGTTATATGGACATTTTAAATATCCACATTGCCAAACTAGAAAGCAATCACTTAACCAGCACTGAATTACATGAAATTATGTCCGATTTGAAAGAACAGATAACTCAAAGGCAAAATGATCAAATTTTGGAAGCAAAGTACTTGCTTTCTTAAAGTACCTCCAACAAAGGAAAAACAAATATTTGTGAAAGAGGCAAATCTAGTTTACAAAAAAACAGTCGACTATATAGCGAGGTATTATGATTTCCAAAAGAGTACCTTTCAGTATTATGATTGCTTCAATTTAAAGAAGTATAAAGCAAACATCAGCTATCAAAAAATACTGGAAGCTGAAGATGCAGCAAAGATAGCATCGATGAAGATTAA
Source organism: Polypterus senegalus (assembly GCF_016835505.1). NCBI lineage: Eukaryota > Metazoa > Chordata > Cladistia > Polypteriformes > Polypteridae > Polypterus > Polypterus senegalus. Next base: position 105,767,835 of record NC_053166.1, read on the forward strand.
TTATACGATGAAATTGTTATTCTTAAAAGTAGACTGCAGGAGCTCAAAAAAGGCCATACAAATTTTGAAAATAATGAAATCTGGTGTAAAAAATTTCAAATCTCTGATCTACCTAATTTGCTCAAGATTATTAGCTAAATTCTATCCATTCCTGTCAACAACGCGTTTCCCGAAATAATATTTTCTTTAATGTTGAATCTCTGGACAGAAGAAAGAAACAGAATGCAGGTTGGTTTAGTTAAGGCAGAGTTATGCGTGAAAATAAACTTTGATATGTCTTGTCAACAATTTGCGGAATTCTTGGGGAAAAAAGAACAAAAGGCACTACGTGCTTGTCAAGTTTAATAAATAAAATGTGATTATTATTTGTTTTTGTCTATAGCAAAAAAATCTTAATATTTTCTTGTTTTTTTTTTTGTTATTTATTTTTCTTCTTAGTAGTTTTCTATTTTGATTCTTGCTGGCATTTGCAGCTTTAATTGCTATTCATTAGGTTAATAGAATAGGTTAGTTCTATAAAGTTGTGTTTTACAGAAGTACATATTTTATTTTTCTTGTTTTTATTCAAGTACTTATTCTAATTTTATTGTAGGTAACTGATTTCAGTTTATATTTGTTATTTTCTTCTATATTTTTTTATTTAGTATCTTTTCGTGATTAGCAATAATAGTTTACGTTATTATGACTTTAAACTCTATGAAAAAGAGGTTTATTTCAATCAAAATACAAATTTTATTTTCATTTGGAAATTAAAGTTTTTTAACACTACAATATAGTCTTTTTATAGTTTGTTTTATTTCACAAATAAGTTATATTCTTATCTTTAACATATTTGGAGTTCAATTTACAATTTAAGTTTTTCTTTTTGGGGCTATTCTAGCCTAGTCTCCAGGTCAACAACAATAAAAAGGTGGCACCCCTACTAATAGCGTGGGTAGTGTTAAGGTATTATTTACCTGTGCTTTTCTGCTGACGAGGAAAGTCGCACGGCAATGCACCAAATATAACACAAATCCATGATTTCTCTGGACTGAGGTTAATTTGCAACGCAGGTAGGCTAATTTAATCTGATTCATTTATCGTGCTTTATAACAGAATGTAGAAATCACCTAACACCTCTTCGAAAATTAATCTCTTCACTCCTACACACTTTAAAACTCCTGAAATTGTCATCCTCGCTCTGAAGAATTTCAGTTTAACGCGTATTCTCTTTAGCCTCTGATTGGAGAGAACTGACGCATAGAGATAAACGATTGGTTACCATGCGAAAAAAAATCAGACTCATTAGCCTCTGATTGGACAGAACTTCCGCGTAAAGGTAAACAATTGGTTACCATACGAAAAATCAGTACTGCCGTTTCCCCGCGTAATGTTGTCGGTTTCATTTTCGATTGGTCACTTCGGAAGATCCATTTAACCCAGTATAACTGCGCTCTCTTGTCCCACCCATTTACAAATCGGACCTCTTTGATTGGTCGATGTACAAATCTTATTCTCTTCAATGCGTGGCCGTGTGTGTGTGTGTGTGTGTGTGTGTGTGTGTGTGTATATATATATGTGTAGAGTGCCTTTCGCGGCAACAATGGGAATGAACGTGTAGGGAGTCGAGCGAGTGGCTCCCATAAAATACATCGAAGCTTCAAGTGTTGCGCCATCCCAACAATCGGTTCATGTAAGCAGTTTGATACGAGGTAAGGTGCCCGGAATAATGCCGCATCAGTGCGGTATCCCGGCCTACGCTCTACTAGAGGCAATGTTTCGGAATCCAACTGCAAGCTTTTAAGGTGGACTCTTGCAATAAAAAAAATCACCTCCAATGAGAGTGTTAAAGACCCAGCTCAATGAACGCGTAACATTCCTTTTGGATCCTTTTCCATAATAAAGATCTGATACCAATAACTATTTTTCTCGTAATGATAAAAATTATCTTTGAAGACGGGTTAGACAGGTGCGATTCAGGTAATTGTGGTAGAAGCTAGATGTCAGTAAAGTTTTAAGTGAGTAATTTTAGACACGGAGGACAACGGTAAATTAGGCATCCGGGGACGTCGGCCACTTGAGATAAGTGATGTAACCCAAGGAATAATGTCGTCTGCGTTCCAGACCTTCTAAATGCATTCAGTTGGGCCGATCTGTCAGGCGTACTGTTGTTGTCAAAATCAAACAAAAAAATTGCCATGTGATGTTTTTATCATTCACTAGATTGAAAATAGCGCGTCAAATTTCAGTCTTACCGGTTCTACCTTAAATACAAATTATTAAAAAAATAATTGGACTGGACTGGAAAAGTCCTCCAAGTTACACCCCAGGGAAAATAAACATTCCATATTCATATTTATGAATACAGTTTATCCATTGTCATTATTTAATACTGAATTATTAAAAATAGCCAAAAAAAGGCAGAAGAGAAAGTGTTTCTTCCCACTGCTTGTTCGCAATTTGAAGATGTGTGCCGGTTTGGTTGCTTCCTTTTAACCACATTGAATTTAAATTCTCCCATATCTACTTTGTATTAACAGGTCTCCTTTCACTTTTCATTTATATTGTCAAAAACTTAACTTTCTCGACCCTGTATTTAAAACGTTTTAGACAATGAGAGGATTGATGAATGACAGAAGTGACCAGAACATTTAAAGGATTTTTTTAATAGAAGTGACTTTTTTTCTATAAAGATAGTGTTGCGATTCTATGCATAATATTGAATTGTACTTATAATCTGTATGTAAGAGACCAATTAGAAGAAATGCAAAGCAAATTAAAGACATCAGTAATGCTATGCATGGACTATTTGCCTTGGCTAAATGTATGGTAATGATTTTCTACTGTGTAATAACATTAGCCCTGTACTGCAACTGTTTTATTTGTTCGCAATAAATCATATGAACCCTATTCCATGAAATTTTCAGGATCATGTCTGTTTGGTAATTTTTTTGTTATAATTTTTGGTAATGTTTGGTATTGTTGATTTTATAAAGTGCCTTCTTACACCATGGCTTCACAAAATGTTATACATCACAGATTATTTGCTATAAACTACTGTATGTATACAGTAAAGTACAGGCTGATGAAGGTGCTTTTTTTTAAAGTTTATCTGTCCAGATCCTTATTTATTAGGGTTGATAGTGCTTGTGTGTGCTCAATTGAGCCAGAATTCATTAATTAATATTAATTTTTTTAAAAACTAAAAGCAACTTTTGCATCTTTTGCAGCATTGCTATTTTCCTTTCTCTCCATTTGTGTGGACTTAGTAATACACTGAGATATTTCATTGTATTGATTGGAAGTTAATTTGTTTTGGTTTTTTTTGTTGTTGTTGATAGTCCAGCAGGTGATACAAGTTAATCCAAGTTGTGTGCTAATGTAATTCTTAAAGAAGCCTGTGGACACACATTTGTGATTCCCCACATTGGCTCAGTGCAGTCTAAAGAGGGAACACATGGTCTGATTTAACCTTGAGGCACAGAAGTTATTGAAATATTGAGAACCACTATTTAAGGATTTTTTAGTGTTATCCAGAATAAAATGAATATGCAAGTAACTGGCCTTATTGTTTGTTTCATTATATACCACTGAATATTAGTCCATTGTTTCACCTATTTGCTGTATTACATGAAAAGGATAGAAAACTCTTTACTCCTCTTCCCCTGCAAACCTGATGGTCTTGCTTGGTATGGTATGTTTTAGTATGGTAAATTTCTAAAACATCCTGACACTTATAACCCTGTGTTAGACTGGTGCCCTGTCTACAGTTGGTTTCAGCATTGTACCCAGTGCTGCCAGGATATTCTTTGGTCTCTTGTGAATTGTATCAAGCATGATTGTTGTGTAGTCATACTTTTTGATAGGATGGAAAAGTGATTCAGGTCTTATGGTGCACTCTCCTGACTACATATTGAATCATTTTCACTTTTCATATCGAAACTTAAACATTTGTGTTTAAGACTGCCTTTTCTCTTGATTACACTTGCTCTGTCTGATTTTAAGTTCTGTATTTTACTTTTGTTTATAATCTGTGCTTTGTCTATTGTTTGGTGTCTTTGAGTGTTTAGAAAGGTGCCTACAAATAAATAAAATGTATTATTATTATTACATTATCCAGCGGTAGGGAACTACATTGAATTTAAAAGTTAAAAAGTAATCTGTTTTATACAAAGGTGACAATCATTTTATTTATTTTTAGAAGATTGTTAAGATGTGAGTTTTATGTTTATAAACTGAAAAAAATGAGGTTCAGTATTTAATGCAGCCATTTTTTGCCATCTATTTATAGGAAATGCTGTCTCAAATGGAGCTGTTGTTTGCGTAAGTGGCTAGAAGGTCCTTTAGTGCATCCTATTTGCATTAGGCATACATATACTTAAAAAAATCTTTTGTTTGTCAAGGTAAATAAAACACTATGCTCCTCTATATACAAATGATTTTGTTGTGTCCTTATAAAAGTTTTAACTATACTGTATTTGTAAAGCATGATTTCCTCTGTGTTGACTGTCTGCAGTCACAACTCTGTTAGATAAATGAGCAGATTACAATATGCAGGCTTTTGAGGCAGCACAGGTCCCATCTTCTGGCAAGGTCTAACCTGGAGTTACCTGTGCTTATATACACACTAGGAAAGAAGCAATTTTAAAACTCTTATGTGAGACATCTTTAGTGTCAAATATTAACAGACCTCTCCAAACTAAGATTCAATTAGCAAGAGAGGAGAACAATGTATGATCAAGATCTTCTGATAAAATAACTGTCCAACAAAGTTTTTTTTGATGATTTTTTCTTACATTGTGGATCTGTAATCAAGTCTACTAGGTCAGTCAGAGTGGTAGATACTCCTAATATCTGGTCATAATGTTGTCATGTATTTGATTTTAGCATCCATTTGATTTCCCATTCCTTTCTCCCCTGTTGTATCTTGATGTTGCCCATAAGCAAGAAGAGAGTGGGATGTTGTCTCTAGTTAGAATTTTTAGAGTTATACAAATAGGCCTTTTCTAGAAGCAATAATGGGTTATAACTTAAAAACCTGTCAGTATAAAAGCAGTGTTGAAACAAACTGTACTGCTACACCATCTGAAGCATTATTTGGGCAATATCATACTTCATATTGCTATCATAATGGCCTGAAAAGGCAATTAACAAATGAAGATGAACATAGCATTTTAACCATTAAGACTATAGGTCTTTCCTTAGAGAAATTGCAAGGAACACCAATGTGTTAATGAGTACAGTTTCCTACACCATCAAAAGATAATTGGTAACTGGAGGGAATTCTAATAGGAACAGGTCTTGTAAACACATTGCCACAAATGACACAGAAGACATGTTTCTGAGAGTCAGTAGCTTGCATGATTGTTGCCTTATATGGCAAGACCTTCATGCTCAGCTTAACAGCTGCATAGTATCTACAATCCCAATTCCAATGAAGTTGGGACGTTGTGTAAAATGTAAATTAAAAACAGAATACAATGATTTGCAAATCCTTTTCAACCTATATTCAATTGAATACACTACAAAGACAAGATATCGAATGTTCAAACTGATAAACTATATTGTGGTTTTGCAAATCTTTACTCATTTTGACTTTGCCTGCAACACGTTCCAAAAAAGCTGGGACAGGGGCATGTTTACCACTGTGTTATATCACCTTTCCTTTTAACAACACTCAATAAGCGTTTGGGAACTGAGGACACTAATTGTTGAAGCTGTGTAGGTGGAATTCTTTCCCATTCTTGCTTGATGTACAACTTCAGCTGCTCAACAGTCCGGGGTCTCCGTTGTATTTTGTGCTTCATAATGCGCCACACATTTTCAGTGGGAGACAGGTCTGGACTGCAGGCAGGCCAATCTAGTACCCGCACTCTTTTACTACGAAGCCACGCTGTTGTAACACATGCAGAATGTAGCTTCGCATTGTCCTGCTGAAATAAGCAGGGACGTCCCTGAAAAAGACTTTGCTTGGATGGTAGCATATGTTGCTCCAAAACCTGTATGTACCTTTCAGCATTAATGGTGCCTTCACAGATGTGCAAGTTACCCATGCCATGGGCACTAACACACCCCCATACCATCACAGATGCTGGCTTTTAAACTTTGCGCTGATAACAGTCTGGATGGTCCTTTTCCTCTTTGGCCCGGAGGACATGACGTCCATGATTTCTTAAAATAATTTGAAATGTGGACTCGTCAGACCACAGCACACTTTTCCACTTTGCGTCAGTCCATCTCAGATGAGCTCGGGCCCAGAGAAGCTGGCGGCGTTTCTGGGTGTTGTTGATATATGGCTTTTACTTTGCATGGTAGAGTTTTAACTTGCACTTGTAGATGTAGCGACGAACTGTGTTAACTGACAATGGTTTTCTGAAGTATTCCTGAGCCCACGTGGCAATATCCTTTACAGAATGATGTTGGTTTTTAATGCAGTGCCGCTTGAGGAGTCGAAGGTCATGGACATCCAGTGTTGGTATTCGGCCTTACCGCTTACGTGCACAGATTTCTCCAGATTCTCTAAATCTTTTGATGATATTATGGGACAGTAGATGATGAAATCCCTAGATTCCTGGCAATTGTACATTGAGAAATGTTGTTCTTAAACTGCTGGACTATTTGCCCATGCAATTGTTCACAAAGTGGTGAACCTCGCCCCATCCTTACTTGTGAATGACTGAGCCTTTTGGGGATGCTCCTTTTATACCCAATCATGACAAACACCTGTTTCCAATTAACCTGTTCACTTGTGGAATGTTCAAAACTGGTGTTTTTTGAACATTCCTCAACTTTCCCAGTCTTTTGCTGCCCCATTCTAGCTTTTTTGGAATGTGTTTTAGGCATCAGATTCAAAATGAATGAAGATTTGCAAAACAACAATAAAGTTTATCAGTTTGAACATTAGATATCTTGTGTTCATAGTGTATTCAATTGAATATAGGTTGAAAAGGAGTTGCAAATCATTGTATTCTGTTTTCATTTGCGTTTTACACAACGTCCCAACTTCGTTGGAATTGGAGTTGTACGTTTCCAAATGTTTATTATTATATGCTTTAATTTCAGAGTACATAGAGACTGGTAGTGGTTTCTGGCTGAGGTAAGTCACCATTTTTTATTTTTGCAAATTTTACCAATGACTTTCATACTGCCACCCATCCTTTAAAAACATGAAGTTCAAAGTATTCTTTTTACAGTTAAAAGTGACACTTGCTTAATTTGACCACTGTCTACTGAGACATCAATCATGCAAGGAGTTGACTCTCAGAAACTTGTCTTCTGATTCAGTTGTGGCTTTGGTTCTACCAGACCTGTTCCTGTCAGACTTCCCTCCAGTTTCCAAGTTCCAATTTATGGTGTAGAAAACTGAACTCCTTGACATCTTGTCTGTCTTTGCAATTTCTCTAAAGGAAAAACTACACTTTAAAGGGATTAATGGTGTACTTGTCATCTTTTGTTATTTGACTTTCTCTGTCCGTTATGATGGAAATATACAGTGCAATACTGTCCAAATAATGCTTCAGATGGTGAAGCAACACAGTTTGTTTCAACACTGCTTTTATACAGACAGGTTTTTAAGCTATCTGCAAAAGTTGGGACATCTGTGGGAATTGTTTTCATCAATGTTCAAGGATTAATTCATTTTCATTGCTGCAGAAAAAATATAAGTTGTTAACCCATTACTTGTTCTCTGAGAAGACCTTTTTGTGTATTCTTTTTAATACTAACTTTTTTTTTTTAATAAAACACCTTGGGCAATTTTCTCACTTACCTTTGTACCATTTCTGGGGCCTCATGTATAACGCCATGCGTAGAATTCACACTATAAAGTGGCATACGGACAAAAGCGAAAATGGTTCGTATGCACAAAAAATCCAGATGCATAAATCTGTGCGTTCGCCAGCTTCCACGTTCTTCCACTACATAAATCCCGGTCTGCGTGAAAAGTACGCACGTGCATGCGCCTGCTGTCCCGCCCTAACTCTTCCCAGAATTATGCCTCTTTGAATATGCAAATCAATATAAATAGCCCTTAAGCTAAGCCTTCTGTGAAAAGACAATGACAAAAGCACGAGGGAAAATAGAATTTCAGCGAATACCAAGTGGAGGCAAGGAAAAACGTACTATTTGTTGGTTTAAACAGTGGTATAAACAACAAAAGGAAGTTGACTGAGTGACATAGTGTCGGAGAAACTCGAAAGCTCAAGTTCACAAAGTTGCACAGTGCTCGAAATAAAAAAGAAGTTGTCAGATATCAAAGTCACCGTGAAAAGGGGAGTCATAGCCCACTGTCTGAGTGTCATATGAAAGCTTATTAGGGTACAGAGAAAGAAAAATTGGCAGACAGTGGGGGGAAAAAAGCTTGAAATGTCAACTTTAATCTTGAAATTTCCACTTTAATCACATTGTTTATTTTGTCATTAAAGTAGAACATGATAAACTTCATCTTAGAATCGTTTCATTTACTAGTTTCTCAAATCCCATTAAATTCTTTGTTTTGTATTTGATCTTCTATGTGCTCTATGTGTGTGAATCACTACGTGCTTCCGGGCTTTCTCTTCCTCCGACAAGACACAGAATCCATTACATTTGTAATGTTACAGCTCTCTGAATAATTAAAGTACTGAGATGTATACGTGGTATAATTTTCATGATGATAGGAGTGGGCGGCACGGTGGCGCGGTGGTAGTGCTGCTGCTTCGCAGGTTAGAGACCTGGGTTCGCCTCCCAGGTCCTTCCTGCGTGGAGTTTGCATGTTCTCCCCGTGTCTGCGTGGGCTTCCTCCGGGTGCTCCGGTTTCCTCCCACAGTCCAAAGACATTCAGGTTAGGTGGATTGGCGATTCTAAATTGGCCCTGGTGTGTTTGTGTGTGTCCTGCGGTGGGTTGGCACCCTGCCCAGGATTGGTTCCTGCTTTGTGCCCTGTGTTGGCTGGGATTGACTCCAGCAGACACCTGCGACCCAGTGTTCTGATTCAGCGGGTTGGAAAATGGATGGATGAATGGATGGATGATAGGAGTTAAAGCAGTTATTAAACTTGGGAACGCGGTGGCGCAGTGATTGTTTATGTCTCACGCAAGATGCTTGCTGCACGACTTTCAATGAAATCATTTATTGCAACAGTACTGTCTCTTTCAAGCGTACTAACCCCCAATTCCTGTCCTTACTTTTCTTTCTCCAAATGCCCAATCGCCACACAATCAGCTTTGTAATAGACGTTAAGCCATCTGTAAGCTTAGAATGCCGATTCTTCAAAACTTTTAAGGAACACTGAAATATCTTCGTAGTACGTGTTTAATTATCCTATCCATCTATCCATCCAGTGTCGTGCCAGCCCCAGCAAGAATACAGCGCGAGGCAGGAACAATCCATGAACGGAGCGCCAGATCCTTGCTAGCGCAGTAACACAGTGTCCTCACATGTTTAATTATTAACAATATAGATTATTTAAATGAAGTTAGTTTTATCTGTATAATATAATAAACATATTTTGCTGCATTTCATCTTAAAAATATCATCATATGTAAATATGTGCCTTATAAAGTGGCTCAGGTTGTGCAATATTATAACTGTATTGGAAGTTTACAGTGAGGTGATTGTACTAATAAGTACAAACAGTTCTACAAGGAGCACTTGATGGACTGATTTAGTGTGTTTTTAGTTCTTGGGATGAAACATTTTCTGAACTGCAAGGTCCTTACAGGAAAGGCTTTGAAACGTTTGCTGTGTGAGAGCAGTTCAATAGACAGCATGGCTGAGGTAGCGTGTGCTTGATGCCGTATACTGATAATTCTCTTTCCACTCGGCTGCTGTAGATCTGTGATTTCCTACTCAGATTGAGTGATATAAATACTCCGAGTGATGCAGTGAGAGTAATATGGAAAAAGATGATCCGCTGTGGCAACCCCTAACGGGAACAGCTGAATGAAGAAAAAGAAGGTGCAGTGAGAGTAACAATGCTAAAGCAGCTATGATATTTGGAATACGTTGGCTATTCCCTGGACCATTATACTGTATTGTTACAGGTTAATTACAATTCGTTGCCTTAAATTAGTGCTGGGAGGTGTACCGGTTCATACCAAAAAACGTTTTTTATTTTTGTTACGATATGGATTTTTCTTATACCGCAACACCGGTTTAAATTGCCTAAACGACATTTGGAATGTGGCACAGCGGGAAACTGTTCAAGGGGGGACCTTTTTCACTGCTACACTGCTAATCACATGCATTAGTGGAGGTGTTGCGCGGGGGCTCTTTTTCACTGCTACACCGCTAAATAGGCATGCAACGGAGTACGAGCGGTAGTATATGTATTGCGGGATGAAAATGGACAGAGAACATTCCGAAACTGAAGCTGTAGCTGATGATAAAGTTGAACATGATGACACACAGAAGAACTTTTGCCGAAAAAAAGGAGTCACGTCCATTGCCTGGAGATACTTTGGTGTTAAAAGGTCGGATGTGGACCATTATGTTCAAATGTGTGAATGCTGTTTCTATATTACTGGAAAATACTGCAAGCCAAGTTGTACTTGTTTTATTTTTTTTCAATACTGTGTAATGTACCTGGCTACTGTGTAATAGTGTGACAACATGTTGGCTTTATTCTTGACATTTCTACTTTATTCTCGCCGTTTATGTCAAGATTAAAGTCAAAAATCGCAAACTAAACTTCATTGTAAAATGAATATTTACTAGATTTTCTCAAACACCATCATAAGTTATATAGCACTTTAAATGCTTTGTGTTAAGTGTTCCCCGAGCCATGTTAAATCGGTAAAAACTGACTTCCTCTTGTACTGAGGAGGCGCCAGCAGCGATCGCCGCACAGAATAGTAATGGTTTATTCACTTCAGGATATTCCTGCTCCCTGAACATTTAGAATGCTGAGATAAATACTTGATATAATTTTAATGATGAAATGCATTAAAGCATGTATTAATCATGTGGCAGCACGGGGAACACTTAACATAAAGCATTTAATATGCTACATTAATTTATAACGGGGTTTAAGAAAATCTAGTAAATTAAACATTGATTTTAGGATGAAGTTTAGTTTACGACATTCTACTTTAATTATTAAATTTACTATGAGAATAAATGCAAGTTGCAGTTTTATTATTTATGTATATAGCTTAGCTTGAAGCAAGGTCCATATTAATGCAATTTGTCTAAATAACGGTTCAGTTGGTAAAGATGTCATCACCAAGTTGCACTTTTTTTATTTTATTTTATTTGGTGAATACTATGTAATGCACCTGGGCTTGAAGTAACAGTATTATTACTGGAAGTTGCACAATTATTTATTTTATTTTTATTATTTATTAGTTCAAATATTATGCAGCTTAATGATGGTAAAGTTGTTTAAAAAGTCATTTTAACGTGCTAGTGGACAGAGATTAACATTAACAAAGTGTAGGTTTACAAAAAATATTTACTATTTATTCCTTTTCTAAGACATGTTCAGTGCAATACAACTTTTGACAAGCACCTCTGGATATTTTACTAAGTCTAAATGCCTCTTTGGATGGTTTAAAATAGGTTGTCAAAATTATAGTTTAATTTGTTTGCAAAATTTGTTCAATAAAAAGTTCTATATTTTGACTGCATCTGTCATGCAATGTGATTCCATCTCTTCATTAGTGCCACCCCCATGAAAACTATCACTTTATAGGGCCGTGCAAACCTGTATTAATACTTGTGTGCACCTTAAAATGTTTTTTTTTTGTACAATGTACAATTCTCATGACAGTGGAATAGGTTATTCTTAGCTAGTCTACTGCAGTAATTGCAGTGGAAAATGTGGTTAACATGCACTCATGCATGGGGACAAAAATACCGTTGAATACCCTGAAACTGGAATAATTTAGAAAATTACCGTGATATACAATTTTGGTCATACCGCCCAGCTCTACCTTAAACTAATAATAAGCAGTTAGTTTCAGTGTATATGATAAAGCCGTGTCAGGGATGTGGATCTAAAAAAGAAAGAGTAACCACAAAGGAACAGTCCAGTCCAACTTTGACGCTGGGTGCTGCCAGTTTGTAAAACCGAGCGGGGAACTTGCATACGCCAGGGTTGGAGCTACCATGAAAATCTGTGTGACTTTACGCCAAGTTTAGGTTTTATACATCTCGATTTGAGCGTGGAAATGTTCGTACGCAACATTTTTGTGCGTATGCACTGTTTATACATGAGGCCCCAGATTATTCATTGGACTTGAATTGCATAAATTTCAGTGAAAATGGAGGTGTGTTAAAACTTTTGACTGGAAGTGTATAAAGTAGATTCAGATAATACCATTCACGTTTTGCACAGTTTATTATGTTGCAGATTTAATTTTAAATGGATGAATTTGCCATTGTTGCCCATCAATATACACTCAGTAACCCATAATGCCAAAGTGAAAACATGTTTTCAGAAATATTTTCAAAATTATTAAAAATAAAAAATAAATTATTTACATAAGCATTCAGACATTTAATTCAGGATTTTATAGAACCCCCTTTGGCAGCAATTACAGATTCTAGATTTGCACACTTAGTTTTATTTCATTCTCCTTGGCATATCCTCTCAGGCTCTGTTGGATTAGATGGGAAGCACCTTCACTTTCTTCAGATCTCTCCTCAGATGTTTTGTGTGGTTTAAGTATGGGATTTGGATAGGGCCACATAACGGCGGTCAGAAATGTGTCTCAAAGCCACCCCTGTGCTGAAAGGTGAACTGTTGCCTCAGTCTGAGGTGGTGTGTACTCTGAAGCAGGGTTTCTTCTATTAGACAGGTGATAAGAAGTTCCTGGTCTTCACCAGATAAAGATCTTGGAGTTCTGCCTAAAGAGTTCAGTTTTTTGTCTGTTCAGACCAGAGAGTCTTTTTCCTCATGCTTTTAGAGTTCTTTTAAATTCTCATATGCCTTTTACTCAAGTGGCTTCCATCCAGCCCCCCTACTATGAACTGCTGATTGTTGGAAGGACAATCATCTCAGAAGCGCACCACTCCATCAAATTCTCCCATCTAGGCAGAGGACTGCTGAAGCTCTGTTAAGGTGACCATTGGGTTCTTGGTCACTTTCCTGACCAAGGCCTTTCTTGCTTGTTTATTCAGGTTGACCGGAAGACCATTTGTAAGAATAGTTCTGGTTGTTCCAAACTTCTTCCATTTCACAATTATTGAAATCATTACTCTTCTCCCGGCAACATTGAAAGCTTTAGAAATCACTGTATGCCATTGTCCTTATCTATGTCTCACCATAATCTGACCATGGAAGTCTACAGAAAATTCCTTGTTGGTCTTGGTTTATTTTTTTTGTCCTGACATGCTTTGTGAAATGTAGCAACTTATATATCCAAGTATGTGCCTTTCTAAAGTATGTCCAAACAATTTACTTTGTCACAGCTGGAAGCCGATTAAGTTTTAGACACATCTTAAGAATAATTAAAACAAACCAGATACACCTGACCCCAATTTGGAGTGCCACAACAAAGGCTCTGAATACTTATGTAAATGATTTATTTCAGTTTTTAATAAATCTGCAAACCTTTCTGATAACATTTTTCCATTGTTATTATGGGTTATCAAGTGTAGATTTATGGCCAAAATTGGCAAATGTACCCATTTAAAATTAAATCTATACAATGAAGTGTGCAGAAGGTGAAGGGGGTGTGAATCCACCATATGTTTCTGTGTTATCGTCTGTCTACACTTGCCAGGATCTCTTATTGGATTGGTCTACTCCCGCACCCTAATAACAATATACCCATGCATAGATATGCACATACACTCAGACCCTAACCACAACAGTGCCCTATGAATGACACACACACAGCTGGTTACCTTCTAGTACTTTAAATGACACAAGTGCTATCAGAATAACACAACTTGAACAGTACTTCACGAGACTTACTTTTTATCAGCACAAACAACATCCAATGTTTATTTATTTATTTTTATATATATACATACACACACACACACACATATACAGTGCATCTGGAAAGTGTTTATAGCGCATCACTTTTTCTACATTTTGTTATGTTACAGCCTTATTCCAAAATGGATTAAATTCATGTTTTTCCTCAGAATTCTACACACAACACCCCATAATGACAACGTGAAAAAATATTACTTGAGGTTTTTGCAAATTTATAAAAAAAAAACAAAAAACTGAGAAATCGCATGTACATAAGTATTCACAGCCTTTGCCATAAAGCTCAAAATTGAGCTCGGGTGCATCCTGTTTCCCCTGATCATCCTTGAGATGTTTCTGCAGCTTAATTGGAGTCCACCTGTGGTAAATTCAGTTGATTGGACATGATTTGGAAAGGCACACACATGTCTATATAAGGTCCCACAGTTGACAGTCCATGTCAGAGCACAGACCAAGCATGAAGTCAAAGGAATTGTCTGTAGACCTCCGAGACAGGATTGTCTTGAGGCACAAATCTGGGGAAGGTTACAGAAAAATGTCTGCTGCTTTGAAGGTCCCAATGAGCACCATGGCCTCCATCATCCGTAAGTGGAACAAGTTCGAAACCACCAAGACTCTTCCTAGAACTGACCGGCCATCTAAACTGAGCTATAAGGGGAGAAGGGCCTTAGTCAGGGAGGTGACCCAGAACCCGATGGTCACTCTGTCAGAGCTCCAGAGGTCCTCTGTGGAGAGAAGAGAACCTTCCAAAAGGACAACCATCTCTGCAGCAATCCACCAATCAGGCTTGTATGGTAGAGTGGCCAGACGGAAGACGCTCCTTAGTAAAAGGCACATGGCAGCCCGCCTGGAGTTTCCTAAAAGGTACCTGAAGGACACTCAGACCATGAGAAACAAAATTCTCTGGTCTGATGAGACAAAGATTGAACTGTTTGGTGTGAATGCCAGGCGTCACGTTTGGAGGAAACCAGGCACCGCTCATCACCAGGCCAATACCATGCCTACAGTGAAGCATGGTGGTGGCAGCTTCATGCTGTGGGGATGTTTTTCAGCAGCAGGAACTGGGAGACTAGTCAGGATAAAGGGAAAGGTGACTGCAGCAATGTACAGAGACATCCTGGATGAAAACCTGCTCCAGAGCGCTATTAACCTCAGACTGGGGCGACGGTTCATCTTTCTGCAGGACAATGACCCTAAGCACACAGCCAAGATATTAAAGGAGTGGCTTTAGGACAACTCTGTGAATGTCCTTGAGTGACCCAGCCAGAGCCCAGACTTGAATCTGATTGAACATCTCTAAAGAGATCTTAAAATGGCTGTGCACCGATGCTTCCCATTCAACCTGATGGAGCTTGAGAGGTGCTGCAAAGAGGAATGGGCGAAACTGGCCAAGGATAGTTGTGCCAAGCTTGTGGCATCATATTCAAAAAGACTTCAGGCTGTAATTGCTGCCAAAGGTGCATCGACAAAGTATTGAGCAAAGGCTGTGAATACTTATGTACATGTGATTTCTCAGGTTTTTTTTTTATTTTGAATAAATTTGCAAAAAACTCAAACTTTTTTCACATTGTCATTATGGGATGTAGTGTTTAGAATTCTGAGGAAAAAAATAAATTTAATCCATTTTGGAATAAGGCTGTAACATAACAAAGTGTGGAAAAAGTGATGTGCTGTGAATACTTTCCGGATGCACTGTGTGTGTATGTGTATATATGTGTGTGTGTGTGTATATATATATATATACAGTGGTGTGAAAAACTATTTGCCCCCTTCCTGATTTCTTATTCTTTTGCATGTTTGTCACACAAAATGTTTCTGATCATCAAACACATTTAACCATTAGTCAAATATAACACAAGTAAACACAAAATGCAGTTTTTAAATGATGGTTTTTATTATTTAGGGAGAAAAAAATCCAAACCTACATGGCCCTGTGTGAAAAAGTAATTGCCCCCTGAAATTAATAACTGGTTGGGCCACCCTTAGCAGCAATAACTGCAATGAAGCGTTTGCGGTAACTTGCAATGAGTCTTTACAGCGCTCTGGAGGAATTTTGGCCCACTCATCTTTGCAGAATTGTTGTAATTCAGCTTTATTTGAGGATTTTCTAGCATGAAGCGCCTTTTTAAGGTCATGCCATAGCATCTCAATTGGATTCAAGTCAGGACTTTGACTAGGCCATTCCAATGTCTTCCCTTTTTTTTTCTTTAGCCATTCAGAGGTGGATTTGCTGGTGTGTTTTGGGTCATTGTCCTGTTGCAGCACCCAAGATCGCTTCAGCTTGAGTTGACGAATAGATGGCCGGATATTCTCCTTCAGGATTTTTTGGTAGACAGTAGAATTCATGGTTCCATCTATCACAGCAAGCCTTCCAGGTCCTGAAGCAGCAAAACAACCCCAGACCATCACACTACCACCACCATATTTTACTGTTGGTATGATGTTCTTTTCTGAAATGCTGTGTTCCTTTTAGGCCAGATGTAGGGACATTTGCCTTCCAAAAAGTTCAACTTTTGTCTCATCAGTCCACAAGGTATTTTCCCAAAAGTCTTGGCAATCATTGAGATGTTTCTTAGCAAAATTGAGGCGAGCCCTAATGTTCTTTTGCTTAACAGTGGTTTGCGTCTTGGAAATCTGCCATGCAGGCGTTTTGCCAGTCTCTTTCTTATGGTGGAGTCGTGAACACTGACCTTAATTGAGGCAAGTGAGGCCTGCAGTTCTTTAGACGTTGTCCTGGGGTCTTTGTGACCTCTCGGATGAGTCGTCTCTGCGCTCTTGGGGTAATTTTGGTCGGCCGGCCACTCCTGGGAAGGTTCACCACTGTTCCATGTTTTGCCATTTGTGGATAATGGCTCTCACTGTGGTTCACTGGAGTCCCAAAGCTTTAGAAATGGCTTTATAACCTTTACCAGACTGATAGATCTCAATTACTTCTGTTCTCATTTGTTCCTGAATTTCTTTGGATCTTGGCATGATGTCTTGCTTTTGAGGTGCTTTTGGTCTACTTCTCTGTGTCAGGCAGCTCCTATTGAAGTGATTTCTTGATTGAAACAGGTGTGGCAGTAATCAGGCCTGGGGGGCTACGAAATTGAACTCAGGTGTGATACACTACAGTTAGGTTATTTTTTAACAAGGGGCAATTACTTTTCACACAGGGCCATGTAGGTTTGCATTTTTTCTCCTAAATAATAAAACCATCATTTAAAAACTGCATTTTGTGTTTACTTGTGTTATATTTGACTAATGGTTAAATGTGTTTGATGATCAGAAACATTTTGTGTGACAAACGTGCAAAAGAATAAGAAATCAGGAAGGGGGCAAATAGTTTTTCACACCACTGTGTGTATATATATATATATATATATATATATATATATATATATATATATATATATATATATATATATATATATATATATTATTTTTTTAATAAATTTTGACTTGATAAACGAGCGATGTCTTGCAATACGAGTAGTATGGATACACTTTGTCTGCTGAGCGTCATGTGATCACAACTGAGCTGATGGTTCTCTCTTGCGTGCGTCTCTCTCTCTCTCTCCTTATCTCTCTCGCTCTCGGACAGCACGTATCTCTCTCTCCTTAGCTCGCTTGCTCGCCCGCGTCTCTCCTTATCTCGCTCGCGCACGCGTCTCTCTCTCTCCTCTTGAGGGCAATCATATCCTATTCTCCGTCTGAGTCTGTGTGCCTCACTCATATAGTCAACATCCGTACGAGCGTATACTGTTTACTACAGCATTGTGACTGTGTGTGTGTGTGTGTGTGCTCGTGCGCACGTGTGTGCTGTGAAGTGTGAGTCCCCATCTCTTGCACCCCAAAACGCGAAGCTGAGTTTCAGTACTTAAACAACACCAGATTAATTCAGCTTGAAACAGCAACAGCGCTGTTATTTATTGTAGCGGGATCTTTATAACGTTCCTTGTATCACCCATCAACGGCAGGTGCTTATAGCATGTCTGCAATCTTTTTGGATGCACGAACTGCTACAGCGCTGGGAGACTGCGATTGCTTTGGGACACTCTTCCGGTGTCGTCCCCTTGGGTGGAATCCCACATAAGTTTAGAAACTCGCTCACACCAGCCATGATTCTTTTTAAAGGTAAAGTGCAGGTTAATTTGTTTTATGTACTTTTACTTTATATTTTGTACTAGCAAAATACCCGCCATTGTGGCGAAAGTACTGCATTAAAATTTTTATTAAGAAGAAAATTAAACCTTTTAAAACTGAGGGAAAATATGCCAATAATTATTTGATCTCTTTGTATACCATGTTGTCAGTTCGGCCCTCCGGTTGTAAGATGACCAAGCTGTACGCTGAGCTTACTCTTAAGGATGCAACATACAGTTGGCCATGTGAACAGTAATCTTGTCTCAAATCTCACAGCTTGGATTGCTGCTGTCATAATCGGTTTGAGTTTCATGGTTTGTTTCAATTACGACGGTATTTGCAGGATTTGTTGTGTTGAAGTGACATTTGGCATCTGTCAAGCGTTGTAAGCACACAACCGGTTTTTATCGATAAAATCACATCCAGCTTTTGAGAGTTTAAACATTCATAAACCTCAAAGTGTCCACTACTGAAATCGTCACCTGTGAATCTAAGATGTTTAAGAGGCATTGGCGGTTGTCGAAAGGTGTAAAATATTTGGCCATTTCGGTACACTTGAAAGCAACAACCGAACAATTCAGTGGCAGCCATCAACTCGCATGCAGAACCATAGGTGAAGGGCTTAAGCATTTCACTCTTATAGTGCTCCTGTGTAGTATAATTATCTCCTGTACCGTCATCAGTCCACACCTTGAACCTATCCCAGTCATTCAATACATAAGACACAATGTTCCTCTGGATATCAAGAGTGAGCCTGATATGGCCGTGCAATATGATCATCTCGATAGACATGGTAATGGGGGTTGGATTGATAAAGGAGATGTGTACCTGAGCAATGTAAAGTAAGTGTAAAATACCTACACAATAACTATAATTGTAATAAACAATAAAACAGCGGAGAATCCGTGGATGAAACAAAAAGGCTGTAGTTATCAGTAGGGAAACGTGAATCCCGTGGCGAAGCAAGGAAGGGAATGTAGAGACCGGAGCGACGGACGGTCTTATATAGGCAGGCAGCCAACAACGTGGGAGGCGTTGGGATGGGGGACACAACGCCACCTCACACGGTGACCGAGCTGCAGGCTATAGACGTATATATGTACATAAGTAGGATTCAGTTAGCGTTGGGAACCCGTGTACCAAATTTCTTGAAGATGGGCCCATAAGTAACAAAGACTGTTGAAAAGTTCAATATGGCGGCCAATAGTGGCATCATACCACCGAAATAAGTACGTACATTGGTTTCGGTTAGCTCAGGGAAGCCACCTACCAAATTTCATGAAGAATGGGCAGTAAATAAAGTTCAACATGACGGACGTTGTTGACCGTTATGACCGTTACGCGTAGAATTTCGAAATGAAACCTGCTTAACTGTTGTAAGTAAGCTGTGAGGAATGAGCCTGCCAAATTTCAGCCTTCTACATCCACGGGAAGTTGGAGAATTAGTGACGTTGGAAAGTTCAATATCGCGGCCGACAGTGGCGTCATACCACCGAAATAAGTACGTGCATCGGTTTTGGTTAGCGCAGGGAAGCCGCCTATCAAATTTCGTGATGATGGGGCCATAAATAAGCAAGTTCAACATGGCAGACGTTGTCGACCGTTATGACCGTTACGTGTAGAATTTTGAAATGAAACCTGCTTAACTTTTGTAAGTATGCTGTAAGGAATAAGCCTGCCAACAGGGGTGTCATACCAACGAAATAAGTACGGACATCGGTTTCCATTAAAAGTTCAATATGGCGGCCGACAGTGGCATCATACCACCGAAATAAGTACTAAATTTCAGCTTTCTACCTACATGGGAAGTTGGAGAATTAGTGATGAGTCAGTCACTCAGTCAGTCAGTCAGTGAGGGCTTTGCCTTTTATTATTATAGACTAGCAAAATACCCGCGCTTCGCAGCGGAGAAGTAGTGTGTTAAAGAAGCAATGAAAAAGAAAAGGAAACATTTTGAAAATAACGTAACATGATTGTCAATGTAATTGTTTTGTCACTGTTGTGAGTGATGAGTGTTGCTGTCATATATATATGTTTTGTCACTGTTGTGAGTGATGAGTGTTGCTGTCATATATATATATATATATATATATATATATATATATATATATATATATATATATATACACACACATAAACATATATACATATCTATACATATACACATATATATATACACACACACATATACATATATATATATATATCTACATATATACACACACAGCTATTTCGTATCAGTGCAATACGCTGCTTGTTAAAACGGATAACTCCCGCTCTTATGTACAAGTCTGCGTGGATATTATGAACTATCGCATTTGTTCAAGTTCTATATAAATTTTAAATAGAAGGAATTTTTATTTAGTCGACAGAAATATCTTTGGTAGGAATGGTAAAAACAGACAGGAATATTATTCCTGAATAAATCAACTCAAACCTTAAACAACTTATAATATTTTGCTCTCCATAAAAATATATCCTGTCAAAATTATACAAATTCAAATATGAACATGCTGCATAACAAAACCTGGAAATAAAAATAAAATGTGTTCCTTTCAGCAATAACAAATCAAATCATTCAGTTGTCTTTGCTCATATGTCATTTTAGAGCTGGACGCCTGGCATCTTTTTTTGGCAAGAAGTTTGTTTATGTTTGGTGTGAGGTTCTATGTTGTGGATATTCTCAGGATACAATACAATACAATACAGTTTATTTTTGTATAGCCCAAAATCACACAGGAAGTGCCGCAATGGGCTTTAACAGGCCCTGCCTTTTGACAGCCCCCCAGCCTTGACTCTCTGAAAAGACAAGGAAAAACTCCCAATAAAACCTTGTAGGGAAAAATGGAAGAAACCTCGGGAAAGGCAGTTCAAAGAGACCCTTTCCAGGTAGGTTGGGCGTGCAGTGGGTGTCAAAAGTAGGGGGTCAATACAATACAATATACAGAACAGAACAATTCCTTAAGACAGCATAATAATAAAAATTTTAGAATTACGGTTTAACAGTAGATGATATGACATAATTAGGATCTTTTTAGAGTCCTGGAGACCTCATCCATCTAGCTGCCTCCCCATTTGGCCATGCCACGGCTGAAACGTTGCTCCGATGAAAGGACCCTCTTTCCCATGATTCCTGTGATCCTCCATCAGGGATGACTTTACCATAGGCAGGCAAACAACTTGGCAGGTGGGCGTGGCACCAATGGCCACATTTGGGTACCGAGAAAAGAAACAGAATAGGTGAGGGTTAGTATTCAAATATAATTATCATGTTACTTATGTTATAGTGCTAATGACTAACAACAGAGATGCAGTATGTACAGTTAATCAGCAGCTCTAGTCAGGATATGCTAAACTGAAGTAGTGAGTCTTCAGCCGGGATTTAAAGGCTGAGACTGAAGGGGCATCTCTTATGGAAGCAGGAAGACCATTCCACAGTTTAGGGGCCCTGTAACTAAAAGCTCGACCTCCCACTGTTATTTTATTAATCCTTGGAATCCTAAGCAGACCGGCATCTTGAGATCTTAATGTGCTCAGGTTTGTAAGTCATGATAAGTTCAGACAAGTAAGCGGACCTTGGCCATTTAATGCTTTATATGTTAAAAGGAGGATTTTGAAATCTGCCCTAACTTAACTGGGAGCCAGTGTAAAGATTTAAGAACTGGGGTTATGTGTTCATATTTTCTTGTTCTTGTAATAATTCTTGCAGCGCATTTTGGATTAACTGGAGGCTGTATAGAGAACAGTTTGAACAGCCAGTGAACACCGCATTGCAGTAGTCAATCCTACTAGAGATAAATGCATGAATTAATTTCTCACAATCCTGTTTATTTAGAAAGCGCCTTAATTTCCTAATATTTTTAAGATGGAAAAACATGTTTTGGACGACTTTGTAATATGCTTTAAATGACATGCTAGAGTCAAAGATAACTCCTAGATTGCGGGCTGATTCAGTAAAATTAATTGGGATTCCAACTGAGTTAAATGACGACAAAATATTGCTGTGATCAGCGTCATTCCCTCAACAATTAACATCTCTGTTTTATCTGTATTTAAAGACAAGTAGTTCTCATTCATCCATTCCTTTAATTCACTAACACAACTAATTAAAGACAACATCGGAGAAACTTCATTTGATTTAAATGAAAGGTATAACTGGGTGTCATCTGCATACAGTGAAAATTAACATTATGTTTCCTAATGAGAGATCCCAGTGGAAGCATGTAAAGTGAAAACAGTAAAGGTCCCAGTACTGAGCCCTGCGGACACCATATTGAACTTCTGTGTATAATGATGGAGTACTGTCTGCACATTTCTGTACATACTGGAATCGATTTGATAAATAAGAACTGAACCAAGCGAGCACGGGGCCTGTAAGCCCAACATCGTTTTCTAGCCTGTGCAGTAAAATAGAATGGTCAATGGTGTCAAATGCTGCACTTAAGTCCAACAACATAATTACAGTGGAATTTCCTTCATCAGAGGATATCAGAATGTCATTTACAACCCGTGTTAGTGCGTTTCTGTACTATGACCAGTCGAAAGCCAGACTGGAATTTCTCAAATAAATTGTAATGCGTAAGGTGTGACTGAAGCTGACTGGCGACTACTTTCTCTAGTATTTTAGAGAGAAATGGTAAATTTGAAATAGGCCTATAGTTATTTAGTATGTGTGGGTCTAGGTCTGACTTTTTAAGTAAAGGTTTAATGACTGACACTTTTAGTGCATCAGGTACGTGCCATGCAGTAATGAACTATTGATAATGGTTAGAATAGGCTGCAAGAACATCCATTGCACTTTTTACTAGTTTTGTTGGCACTGGATCTAGGGAACAAGTAGTGGGCTTCATTTTAGTAATTAAAGTTAAGACTTCCTGGTGAGTTACAGGATTAAAATTATTAAAGTGCTGAATGCAATGTGACAGGGTCTGCTAAGCTAGTATTTGGTTTGTACTGTGATGCTGAGATCTGGGATCTTATATTTTTAATTTTCTCATTGAAGAAGTTCATAAAGTCTGTACTGCTAATATCTGTTGGTATTTTGCACTGTTGATCTGAATTCCCATTTGTTAATTTAGCCACTGCTCTAAAAAGTACCCTAGGATTTTTATTATTGCTATCTATTAATGTAGAATAGTATTCTGAGCGAGCTTTAAAGAGGGCTTTTTTATATTTATTACACTCTCTGTCCATGCAATTTGAAAGACATGTAGCTTTGTTGTTCTCCATCTGCTCCAGTTTTCGACACTCTAATTTAAGAGCTCGAGTATTTTCATTAAACCAGGGAGAGTTTCTATGTGCTTTGATCACTTTTGTTTTTAGGGGAGCCACTGTGTTCAGAGCATCTCTCAAGGTCACATTATAAATTGTTTTCCACGTTTTCATTTGATGTTAACTGATCTAAATGGTTTTCCACAATTACACTCGACTTACTCAAGGTATCTATAAATTTTGAAGCAGAATTACAATCTAGATGTCGCACTGTCTTTGTTTTAATCTGCGAGTGCGCTGGCATGGGCAGAACTAAATCAAACGTAATTAAGAAGTGATCGGAAATAACTACATTTAATGGAGTAATATTTAAATTTTGAATTTCAACTTTGTAAGTTATAATTAAATCTAATGTATGGTTATGATTATGAGTTGGACCTTTGACAATCTGACAAAATCCTACTGAATTTAACAAATAAGTAAAACATTTGCTAAAAGTGTCAGTTTCCACATCAATGTGTACATTAAAATCCCCCATCAGAACTACATGATCATAATTTATAGCCAAATCAGACAGAAGGTTGCTAAATTCAGTCATGAACAATGAATATGGCCCTGGTGGT
Source organism: Polypterus senegalus (assembly GCF_016835505.1). Classification (NCBI taxonomy): domain Eukaryota; kingdom Metazoa; phylum Chordata; class Cladistia; order Polypteriformes; family Polypteridae; genus Polypterus; species Polypterus senegalus. The sequence goes on from NC_053166.1 coordinate 105,791,696, forward strand.
CTGTAGACTAGCACTATAATTGTGTTGGAATCTGTTTTAATATTTAAAATGAATGCCTCAAAGGATGTAAAGTTGCCTAAATTTTTAGGAGTGATTTGCATTTTGTTACAATGAATTATTCCAAGGCCTCCTCCTCGACCAGAATCTCTAGACTTATGAAGGAACGAGTATCCATCTGGTGACGCCTCAGCTAGGGAACAGTGTCACATTTACTAAGCCAGGTTTCAGTAAGAAGACACAGATCAGATTTTGTACTTAATATTATATCATTTACCAAAACAGCTTTAGTGCCAAGAGAGCGAATGTTCAATAAACAGCATTTAAAACTGCATGGTTCTTTCTGAACTGCTGATATATTTTTTGTTTTAATTTGAATTAAATTTCTATTACAGATGCCCCTGGTGGAGTGTCTGGTTTTATCCCTTGGTCTAATTATACACCTTATTTTTGGTTATCAATTAATTTATGGTTTGTATCAAGACTAAATTTACTGGATGCCCCACAACAGGGATTATGGGTAACAGCTTCAGGAAAATAACAGGTGGGATAAACAACAGCCTGTGATTTAAGATCACATGACTGCGGCCTGGATGGTGCTCTAATCAGTCAACCAGGCAGTTTTGCTGCCATATTTTGGGATAATACATAAGATCCCTCCAGTTAGGATGAAGACCATCTCTTCTGAAAAATCCAGGCCTTTCCCAAAAATCATCCCAATTGTTCACAAATGCTATGCTTTTATTTGCACACCAGGTTTCTAGCCAGCAGTGAAAGGAATGCAATCTGCTATAAATCACATCCCTCTATACAATCTTGGTAAGGGACCAGATACAATTAAATTCCGACATTTTGTTTTAGCTTTGGTGCATAGAGATGAAGTTCGCTTTAATACCTCAGATTGCTGTAAATAAATATCATTAGTGCCGACATGCAGCAATAAGGTAGATACTTCATCGGCAACACGGTCCAATGCGCCTTTATGCCAGAAATCTTGGCCCCTGCAAGGCACTTAACATTAACTGCTGGTTTAACATAGTTTGGAATTCTAACATTCCGCACTATGGAATCGCCAATTATGAGCACTTTATTATTCTCAGTTTCCACAGGCGCTGGAGAGCTGAGAACCTGTTCTGGGTCGAATTGGTGACCTGGGTGCTGGGGACTAAATTTTGGATTCTTAGACCCCCGTCTTACTGTTACCCACTCGCCCTGTGGCTGAATTGGTGCTGCTGATTTCGGCCTCGCACTGACTACAGTGGGACCTGGAGAGACTGAAGCCGAATCAGATGTAGCCGAATTGTCTAAACAAACCGAGTCGATCCAATTTTCGGTTTGCCTAATCGCTATCAGATTCCTAACGCGGTCCTCCAATTCTCGTATTTTCCCGACCAACTCTAAATTAACTAAACATTTTTGGCAGGTGAAGCTATCTGCACTGTCGGCCGGAAAACCTGAGCTGTACATACTGCAGGACACACAACATATAAACGTGCCCTCGATGGGCAGAGAGCAGATGGAACTTACATTAAATGTTGAAGTCATCTTTGCCGTTTTTATAGGTGCTTCGCTTTCCGTGTTCAGCTGAATCACCATCGCTTTAAGTTTCCACCACCCGCTGAGCGATCGACTTTAATTTCTCACTGCCGGTTATTTCTACTGGTCAGCTGCCGGCTTTACCTCAGGTGAACTTGCTCGGGTGCTTTCGAAGGGCTACGTGCCTGTGGGAGACGCCGCCGCTCTCCAATGGATTGGAGGATGGATTGCAGGTGCTCATCAGTGAGGCGACTCCTGTGTGCTGTTTTGTTAGTCTTTATCACTGAGAAGAGCTTCTCACACAGATATGTGCTACCAAACATGCACAAGGTTCGAGCTGCATGTAGACAAACTTTTTTTGTTCTTCAAAGTCACCAAAGCGCCGTGCAAACTCAGTGCGCTCAGTTTATCAGCAAAGTGCGTATTTTGGGAACACTGTAGTGACGACTTGGTTCAACATTACTTGGCAACAGGGAAAGTGGGGCAAGTTGCACTGGTGCATTTGTGTCTCCCATAAAAGCAGCTTCACTTGAAATCACTTTGTGATTGTGCATGGGTAAAAACGTCCGCTGAAGTGTCAGATTCTTATTTAATTCTTCTGCTTTCTGTATCTTCTGCATTGCATTCAGTTATTTCAGGTTACCCTGATGTTTTGTCTCATAGTGCCGTCTTAGATTAAATTCTGTAATTACAGCCACATTAGCTCCACAAATGAGACACACGGGTTCAGTAAACATATACTCAGCCTCCCGTCGGTTTTTAAAGGCTCTATTTTCAGAATCAACTTTTCTCTTCAGCATCGTGTGAGCTAGCTTCGCAATAACTTGCAGCATCATAAGCTAGACTTGATTAACGCGGTAAGTGTTCGGCAAGGCAGCTGAAGCGCTGCATTATGGGATCTGTAGTTTATTGTGTTACCAGCGCTTCATATACCCGGGCCATTAATAACAATAATACAGTATATAAAATGATCTCGCGGGCCGGATATAATTACATGCCGGGCCGGATGTGGCCCGCGGCCCTTGAGTTTGACACATATGGACTAAATAGAACTTGAAAGATATATTTTTTCAAATGTGATTGCGCAATTCAGATATAGTTGACGCGCACTACTGCCTGCATGCCTCAATAAGTCATCCTCCCCTCGCTCTTACTTTTTTACCGTTCATCTAATGAATACACTGAGTATGGCTTTACCAAAACAATCATTGATGGCGAATAAAGTATCCATTATTCGAGTATGTAGATCGGGGTATATATATACATATATATATGTGTATATATATACCCAGCGTATCGCAGCGGAGAAGTTGTGTGTTAAAAAAGCTATGAAAAAGAAAAGGGAGCATTTTAAAAATAACGTAACATGACTGTCAATATACAGTAATTGTTTTGTGAGTTTTACTGAGTGTTGCTGTCATCAAGGATTTGATTATTATTATTTCTTTCAATCAGGTTCGTATTTGTAGGATGTGTTGTGTTCAAGTTACATTCCGTGTTTGTCAATCGTTGTAAAGATGAGAGGTTTCATTCATCGATTCGTTTCTTACTGCATCAATAAACAGCTCGTCTTCTTCTTTATCTGAGACCTGACACACTGCATGCACATTGACTTTTTCCACCGTGTGCTTTGTTTCCGCAGTAGCTAGATTTATGAATATGCTTGTATGTATCAGATGCTTCATATTTTTTGTTGCCTTTTCAATTGTGTAATTCGGTTTTTGTTCAGCGCTCTTTGGAACTGTTGCGCTTTTTATCTGTGCACTGCGTCAGTTCACGTGAGCCGCTCGGTGTACATGCATCGAAGGTTCCCAGCTGTGCTGGTGCCATCTCGTGCTATGTCCATGGCTGTATTTAATGTTACCTTAGTCCTGGCACTTAAAACTTTCTCTCGCAGTTTCGCTGAGTTTGTGCCAAACACCACCCTGACCATCTCATCTTCCTCTGCATAAGCACAGTCCTTCACCCTTGAATATTTAGTGGGAGTTTGCTATTGGATTGCCGCTGACGGACGGCCTTATATGGGCAGGCACTAAATTACAAACGCCAGCGGCAGCCTGTCTATGAACTTAATTTAAAGTGTAGGTTTACATCGTGCTTTGTTTCCGAAGTAGCAGAACTCATGAATATGGTTGTATATGTCACTTTCGCCGCTTCTTATTGTTTTAGCTGCCTTCTCAATTATATAATGCATGTTTTCTTCAGCGCTTTTTGGAGGTCTTCCTGGTTTTCTATGTACTGCGTGATTACGTGGGAGGCGTGATGATGTCACACGAAACTCCGCCCCCACGGCATTCAAGCTCATCTCCATTACAGTAAATGGAGAAAAACAGCTTCAAGTTATGACCATTACGCGTAGAATTTCGAAATGAAACCTGCCCAACTTTTGTAAGAAAGCTGTAAGGAATGAGCCTGCCAAATTTCAGCCTTCCACCCACACGGGAATTTGGAGAATTAGTGAGTGAGTGAGGGCTTTGCCAATTATTAGTATAGATCATGGCTAGTGTGAGTTTCTAAACTCATGTGGTGTTCCACCCAACGGGACAACACGGGGAAGAGCGTCCCAAAGCAATCGCAGTCTCCCAGCACTGTAGCAGTTCGCCGTATAAGCGCATCCAAAAAGATCGCAGACATGCTATAAGCGCCTGCCGTCAATGGGTCATACAAGGAACATTATAAAGATCCTGGTACAATAAATAATAGCGCGGTTGCTGTTTCAAGGTGAATAAAGCTGGTGTTATAGTACTGAGACTCAGCTTCATGTTTTGGGGAGCAAGATGGGGACTCGCACTTCACAGCGCACACACACACAGTCACAATGCTGTAGTAAACGAATGTTGACTATATGAGTGAGGCACACAGACTCAGACGGAGAAAAGGAGACGATTGCCAGAGAGAGAGAGAGAGAGAGAGAGACGCGCTGGGCGAGCGAGATGAGAGAGACGCGCTGGGCGAGAGAGAGAGAGAGAGAGAGAGAGAGAGAGACGCGCAGGGGGAGCGAGCGAGATAAGGAGAGAGAGAGAACCATCCGCTCATTTGTGATCACATAATGCTCAGCAGACAAAGTGTATCCATACTACTCGTATTGCAAGACATCGATCGTTTATGTGAAGGGGGGGGAGCTCAACGCTAAGCAGAAGTGGACTGATCAGCTACTGGCTTTGTGTTGCTTCTGCCAAGATGCATGCCTGTTCTGTTTGCTCTCCGCATTCTGAAGTAGGAGGAGGAGGAGAAATTTGTGATAGCTGAATGCACGCTAAGGAGAAGTGCTCAGATCTGGTCACGATCGCTTCACTCAAACCCCCCCACCCCCAAGGCACGCTACGCCCCTGCCACTTTATGTTGGGAAGCGGGGAGCTGAATGCACTCCAAGGAGAAGTGGACTTTGTGCTTGCTCTGTGCTGCTTGGTTTTTCAGCTTGTCGCTCTGCGTGTGAATCATTTAAAAGCCTGTACAGCAGCTCTTATCCTAACTGCCTTGTCTTGCGTGAAGTTAAAATGTTTTATAATAGAGAGATGTTACTCATATGCTTAGCTCGACATCCACATATCATATGTGTTTACAAAGTGTGTTTTAATAAGTTTACATGTGCTTAAAGCATATTGGATGGGTATTTTAAGTCTTAAACTATAAAAAAAGAAAGTGGTCTTTCTATATCATGGATTTTCTCGAATCTTTGGTTATACGTCATTTATCAACCAAAAATGTCTTACTTTACGTACTGTTCCCTATTATCGGGTAGAGCTCTGACCCTCCGGATTAATAAATCTCACAGCACAGAGAATGGCAAACCTCTGGCTACTGCAGGTGCTCATAAAAAAACTACTTTATTACTTCAATCACTCTGCATATAAAGACAAAGTATAGAAAGATGAAAACAACTTGCTATTTATTAAAGAACAATAATAAGTAAAAGAAAATAAGATCGATAGTAAAGTTTGGATATATAGTCTTAAAAAGCTTACTGAAAGGAATGAGTGATGTTAAGGATGAATGTCCCTGGGTGGCGTTGACTTAGCAATTGATGTTAATGAAATGCCATTAACTGACAATTGGATGAAAACTGGTCACCCGTGTCTTTGTGTTCTCTTCTGACATCGCTCTTCCATCATCGCTGTTTCTCTTCTGACGTTGCTTTCAGAAAAGGCATATTTATTATACAATTTAATGCTGGGGGTTTCATAGCATATTATTGTTGCATGCACCTGATTGGCCTGCTGGCTGTCAATATGATGGATGAACTTTAAAAAGTTTGAGCAATCTATCTTTTCCCAAATAATAAAGTTTTTTTTCTGAGGTTGCCTAGTACCAACTGGCATGTCTTACTTTCCCAGGCTATAAACCAATTTAGCAATTTGTTTGAACAAGTGTTTTAAAAGTTAGTTATAAGGAATGAGGGTATGCTTTTAATGTTACAATGCATATACATGTGTCCTGCATCTGAAGTCATCTTGTTGGGATCGAGCAAAAAATAATGAAAATATAGAGAAAAATCTGAATATTTTATACACCACAACAATTCCAGAACTATATTCTTTACAATAATGGCTACTTTGAGCTCAAGTAAAGTTTCCTCAACATCCAATACACCATCAAATTAACTTATTTATTTGCACAGATATGTGTAGATTTTCTATCTGTTTGTTGAGTCCTTCTGTAATAGTCATGTCCACAATTGTCCAAACTATGTATTTTTGCAAAAGTATTCCATAAACTCTATGCTTTTCCCTTATGAGTAAGGCTGACATCACAGTACATGACTTCCAATTATTTATAATAGTAGGCCTCTTTTAAATAATCCGTGAACTGTAGTCATTTGCCTCGTGTGTCCATTACCAACGGCTTTGTTTACTGACACATTTAGTTATCCACAACTAACTCGCTAAGACAGAATCAATAGTCTGGAATGTTGTAGGACTGTATTGTTGTACAGTGTCTGAACGCGTTAACAGCCAATAAGCACTCAACTCAAAGTGAAATGCATGTAATTACAGGAAACAGTGAGAGAGAAAAAAAGCTGCAATGAAAAAAGGTGTTATTTTTTATTTTTTTTTTTAACTGTGCAAGTAGTGGAGATGCTTGTTCAATGGGAGGGTATTTTTCGTACATGGATTACTCGTTTAGCCAGATGTAATTGTTGACGATTTGGTATGATCCTGGATCTGTCGGTTTTTCGAAACTCTTGCTGGATGTGTTGTTATAGCAGCACATCCAAATCCTCAAACCAGCTCGGAACAGGTTTGTTCTATGTAAACAAGGATTAGCTCACACACTTAATCAGTTTCCGTGCATGGAATTCATTCAGTCATGGCTTCACCGTTCATGAATGAGCAACCAATTGATATCGGTGCGCAAATTATAAAAAGAGAGAATTTCATATAGAGAGGGTTTTGTGCGATCGGCAAGATCCTTTATTGCTCCCGGGGGAAATTATTTTCGAAAGATACCGCTTTAGCTGAGGGAGAATATTGTACGTCAAAGATTAATTAGCACCTTATTTTCGAAGTCAGGCTCTCAACTCTCAGCTCAACCACACAGACAGTATGCATTGCTTTGAGGTTTTTTGCTTGCGCACCTTTTTATATTCTGTAGGCGATGCGGAAAATCTATCTAAAAGTGCTGTTTGCCAGACAATTCGTAAAGTCTGTTTGGCTCTGAAATATTTCCTTTGGGTTTTCATAGTGTTTCCTGGACACCTGTGTGTGCAGACAATGGCGTTTCATTGCATGCCATTGCCATCAGCCTAACATTCTCATTACCCAGGATTTCCAAATGTGATTGGGGCACATGGGACTGATCAGAGTGGAGTTTGATCAAACACTATTTGGAAAATGTATCTCTCCTCCTGATGAATAATTAGACATAGTGTCTTCATCAAATATTTGACTTCCGTCAATATCTCGTTGGTCAGACACAAGTTCTAGGGATATGACATTCCCTGCAACTGACCCAACAAAAAAAAAAAAAAAAAAGAGGGCTATATGGAACATACCTATGGCACACATTGAGGACAAATATATGCAATGATCATCCTTTAACTGAAATGAAGTGACCACTGCATCCTGCCACTGGTTCTGAGTAGGAGCTTCCCCCTGGATTGCCCTTAGAAACAGGGCGATGGGCATTTTGCTGGAGACCCAGCTTTTCTCCAGGGGTCTGGACCACGTGGACCTCCACCTGTTTTTTGCTCATCTGCCTTCTTATTAGCTTTTAAAATTTAATATTTTTTATATTATATATGATTCTGTATGTCAACAATCTTTAAATAGTTATATACTAATATTTACCAGTGTAAAGTATATTCTTTTACTTCACTTTAACCTGTTCCCATGTTCTCCTTGTGCTCACGTTTGATCTGGAATTATGACATATTAAATAATAATTAATCTGACACATAGGAAATTCAGTAAGTACAATGCACACTACTTAGCGTTTTAATTTGTTGGCCACTTTTTGCCAGCTGTCTTTTCTGGTTTGGGCTGCTTTTGCAGTATTACCCCTTGTGCATATTAAATCTTGAAATCTTCATATCCTTTGAGTAAAAGGTCCTGCTCCGCTTGTGTGAAAAAATGTGCCCGTTCTTTTGTCATTTTGTTGCAGCCTATCAAAGACTTGCTGATCATGTTTTCTAGACTCAATATATATATATGGGCTCTTCAATCAGTGCGGGCGCGTGCATTCATCTTGGATGATTAGATCCAGCTAGACTAATCTACTACACGGCTGCGTTTGAAAAACCAACTTACCCCGGCAACTTATACCGGCATTAAGTCATCCAAGATGAGGCATCTGATCTCGGATGATTTAAGCAACGTACAGAAAATACCCCCCAGATGTCTGTGTGATGTTGGTTGTTGTACCATAGCAGAGTGGAAAAAGAAAATAAATGAGCCATCATTGCTGCTTATTCTGGTGTCTTCCAAACTGATTGGCTGCTCAAATGAGTTATCATTTCAATATTTTCAAGGTGTAATGTGAGACTTGGAACTTTGATTTAAACAAATTGTGTTATCAGTCACACTCCATGATTCCTAGTCTTATTTTATGACCCCCTCTGAGCCCAGTGAGATTCAGCAACTGCAGTCATAAAATTTGCTCTCCAACTTCATGTGGCATCGATGCCTGTATTGTGATGCTCGCCTAGCAATCGTAATCCAATTGGTCTGTCAAAACTGAAATTCTATGAAAATTTACTAATTTCTCTGTATCATTCACATGTTACAGCCATACCAGTCTGTTACAGCCAATCCAAGTGAACTGCAAAATCCTTGCATCTTGGCCATATTTATTACCTTTCTCTCCTTTGCTCCCAACCTCTGGTGAGCTCATGAAGTCTACTAATACATTTTTTTTCTATAAATCGCATTTGTCCATTCTGCAGTCCACCTTAGAGCACAATTCCTTCTAGTTCTCCCTGAGTGTAATGGAGTAGGTTAAAGTTGCTGAACTTCGTCAAAAAATAATTTAAGTGATTTAACTGTAAATTACTATGAACTTCTAAGTCAACACCTGAGGAAGGAATTCATGACTATTCTAAAATTTTAAATACAATATACTACTATATCCTTATTCTAGTAGATACATTTTCGTCCTCATTTAACACAATACAGGGAAATAATCATTCCCATATTCACCAATAATATCACGTTCACGGATAATACCATAATCCAATTGAAACAAGAAGCTTAAATTCATTATTCAGACATATTGTTGAATATCGTTCCAAAATTCTTTCATACCATTAGTATTTTAACTATGTTACCCTATAAATTATTGCACGTATTAAAATCTCCACACATCATAATCTTAATTGAGTAGTCTCATCACTTTTCCTTAACCTTCTCCTGTAACAATTCCTGATATCGATTATAAACATTCTTATTATTGATTCCACGTCCCCTGAGTGTAAAGTTCCCTTCCAGTCATTAATATTACTCAGTAAAACATAACACCAGGCCTTCTTTCACAAATGTAACACACCTCCCTCAATTTACCTATTACAGATTACCCTTGGATTTGAAAGGATAAATAAGTATGTAATCAGATTTTATGTATATAAACAGCTGGAGTACTATTCAAGCCTACAACATATGCTAAATTTGACTTATTTGCCTATGAAATTACAAAAATAGATATGAGAGAGAAAGTACTAATCTTTCTCAATCAAAGTAATTAAACATTCTGGTAATCTGCCTTTATAAATATAGCAAATGAGATCAGGAATAAATTCTGCAAATAAATAATACATTCAGTTACTAGCTATAAAGAGGGCACACTGGACTCCCAAGATCTAAGTTTGAGTCCAAGTGTGACAGCAGTTTCAAATTTCCATTAAAGATTTTCTTCATTAGACTATAGTAGCGGCTGTAGAAACCAACTATTAGAATATTAGTACAAATAATACAATACACATAAGAAATGCCTTGGAATTGGTGTTTCAAGAATGAAGCTCTTGAGTGAGTATGTAATGAATGACATTTGGTATTTTGGACTACAGGTACACTCTGTTGAATTGACTTTAGTTAGATGATTAGATTTAGCATTAGACTAATAGTCAAAAGGACTTGGCAAGCTATTTAACATACAGTAAATCTCTCTTAATAGAAGGAAACAGATAAAAGAAAACTTGTATATTTCCACAGTTATGACACATTTGGGAATATTAATGCAACGAAAAAATACAACTTTATTTTCTAGATATGGTGTTCTGCTCTTCTGGAAAAGGAAATGTGTTAATTTGTAACTTAGAAGATAAATTAGAAGATGTGTTACAGAAGTTTACAAACTTTTTTTTTTTTTTTTTAAAACTTGTCCAAACTAGGTGACTTGTCCATCATCCTAATTCATCTTTCACACACAATGTATCAAATTTTCTTGAGGTTTACTTTGGTACCTTTTTTAACTCCTGGTGATTTTTGGTGTCACTGTTATGTTTTATTTTTTATTTATTTATTCTTGTATTAACATTTATTGTGGAGGATATAGCCTAATGAACTGCAGCTTGGCTCCTGAATTAGGTGGCTTCTGTGTTGAATTTTCATACCTTATCATTTGAGTGTTTTTTTTTTGTCACCACATTTTGCTCCCCAAATGGGTATTTGCTTGGTGTGTCCAGCAATGCTCTTCAGTACCCTGTTTTTTTTTCCTGCCTGAAACCATTTGTTACCAGATAAATTCCAGGGACCCTGTTCTGCAGATGGCTACAGTCACTGTAGGGTTTTTATTCTGACCTTTTTAATTAGTGACCAGTTCTTGCTTCTAATCAACTTCTTAATTTTAATTGACTTGCTATTTGGGACTCAGCATGCTTAAGTGATTTCCTTAATTAGCAGCCAAACAATAATGAGATACAAAACATGTGAACAAATGACCATCTAACCTGTGTCCATCATACAAAATTTGAAAATCTCAGGTCTCAGTAATGCTGGTCTGCTCAGGTCTACAAAAACATTTTAGTGGTGGCTGTAGGAAAGGTGGCTGTAGGAAAAAATAAAATCAACAATTTTGGAACTGTCTGGTGTATTACATATTAAATTTAATTAACACCAACAATTGGATTCTAATTAAGAGACTAGTTAGAGTGGAATTGGTTGGAGTTTGAGGCCCCGACTTAGTAGGTCATCTGTTAACTCACTTCACATCTCATTTTTTTTTTTTTTGGCTGCCATTTAAGGAAAAAAGAAGCAATTCAGAGGACTTAGGCCTTGTTCACACGGGCGTTAAAATCGAGCGTTTTTGCGTCCGAAGGTCCGTGAGCGCGATCAAGCGCCGAGTGTTTTCTACACGTAGGAGTCAATGAGAGTGTTCACACGGGCTTTGGTGACGTGCGTTTGTCCGGCTGCGCGTTTATACGGCGTCAAAAAAACGTTGCATGCAGCTTTTTCTTGGCGTTCAAAACCCAACAAACGCAAGGAAACTGCTTCTAGTTCGTTTTCTGCGCGTTTATTTTACGGTTGGGGCATTTCAGTGCATAACACCGGTGTAAGCGCACACTCGACTACTGTTTCCTTACCTCAAAGTGACAAGTAGTCTCTTCGCTAACACCAAGTCGCATATTGGTTGATCGGCGTGCAATGTGGCATTGCACCAGCTGCAGCAGACAATCAAAAGTGGAAACCGACATCCGACAGTAATTAAAAAACTTGCGCGGAAATTTTTGCATTTCTTCATAAAGCACAAAAACTTCCTTTAACCCGGCGTTGTGCAGTCAGAGGATGAACCCAGTAGCGGCGATTTTTTCTCTCCCTACGCCGCCAGATTACGAGTATTTTTAAAACGAGAAGATTAATATCTAACATAGCAAAATGGTCCATATTGAAAGGAGGCACATCAAATAAAACAAGGGCTTTCATATCCAGTTCCCGACACTGCTTCCACAGGTTAACACACAAACTACAATTTGGGCTGCAGGCTGGCGTTAGACAGAGACAAACGAACGCCGGTGTAGAAGTCAATCGATCGCCACCACAAAATGCAACATAAACGTCTAGGACGTTCAGAGCAAGTTCGTTAATCCAAAAACTTAACTCCCGTGTGAACAAGGCCTACGTCTTGAAAAACAAGGTAATTAAAATGTAGGGAAATTAAGTAAATTAACAACAAAAATTGATTAAGTCAATAGAAGGAAAACCTGTAGCCACTGTGGCCCTCCAGGATCGGAGCTGGACACCTTTTGTACTGAATAAAATACTTTAAGATAATATACAGATAGACAACTACCAGAGGATAACTTGCAGTAATTTCTGATGCTGAAAGCCCTGTTCACATTGTTCTGTTTCTTTCTTTTTTTTTTTTTTGTTTTTTGTTTTTAATTGATGGATGTCACATGCATTTCCTCATTAGGTTGTTCACATAATTATTTACAATATAAATTTTGTTAATTAGTGACACGTTTCTTTGTTGATACTTTAAAGTATCTATCAAAAAAAAAATTGTGAATTTCCCCTTGGGATTAATAAAGTATCTATCTATCTATCTACTCCCATTGATTAATTCATCACTTGAATTCAAATAATGTGTTTTTTTTTTTTTTTTGTTTGTTTTTTTTTTAAAACTGTGATTTTCCTTGTTGCTTTCTTCCAGGAGGTTTTGTAGACGGGGACATCTCTATTTAAAACATTATCTTTTATAGGTTATTTGTTGCTTGCTTGTCTACTAGAAATCAATCACATTATTAGATTAAATTTGCTTTAACAAATATGCATGGTATAAATAACTAAAAAGCAGAGAATGGTTGTTTTTAATAAGGGCTGAAACTTAAAAAAAAGTAATATGGTTCTAAGATTATAAGCCCTTCAGACATCAATATACTGTGGGATTTTTTGAATATAGATGTTTTACAATGATCTACTTCATTGTGTTAATTTTGAAATTCTGTTTTGGTGTCTGAGGGAAGATGAAAATACAGTATATTCTATGAAAATAGAAACAAGTTAGAAAATGTTACTATGGTGTAATATTCATGTTAATTCAAGGACTGTGTAACCAGTATGGTCCACTACCTCAGCAGAATTTGGGCATTAGGCTGAAAATATTGCTAGATTGGACTGTATTCAGTCTCACCCACTCACACACACACACAGTTACACACCCATATTCACAAACAGTGACAATTTGCAATTGCCAATTAACATAACCTAAATTAACAATTCATTCTTTGTTTGAGCATTCTCTTGTCATAATTTTCATTAAATGGAACTTACAAAGCTATTCAATAAGAAATGTTAAGTAATAACAAATGTGAAAGGCTAACTTTATTACAATGGCTGACCAGTATGGTTTTTGGGTGAAAATGGCTCTCTGATGGTAAATTATGCAGTGACCAGAATTTCAGAGTGCCAAACTGAGAAACTTATGTAGTTTGTATAACCTTGCATAAAGCACATCCTCATTTGTTCGGTCCCTGCCTTGTCTCATCAACAGTGACAAATGTATGTGTATGATTCCAAACGGTGCTTATAGGGGAAACAATTAAATGGCGGTACTGTTTGATTTTTGTCTACTTCATTGTCCTCGGAATGCTATTCAAATTTAACACAACCTCTTAATCAAGCTTTTCCCGTTGGTGTTTTGGTGGGGTTCCCCCCTTAGAATTTTGTGCTCAGTGTTCTAAATATATTGTGAGAATGCTTTGGTGGAGGAATATTTTATTGGATGGACAGCATGTTAAAGCCCAGAACATTTTGATATTCAGTTATTTACACTTACCTTGAAACCAGGACTGTCTCTGTCACCTGGATGTCTGGTCACCCTAGCAAATTATAGTGATAAATAAATAGGGACGCCTTATATTTTGCAGATAATGGATCAAGATAATGTAAGTTAAATAGTACTGACTAAATGTTTAATTGCTTTTTGCACAATGACTTATTGTACATGTCACAGGGTACTTCATTTGTATATAGATAACGCTCTGGTTTTCTTGTTTGCATTTTATACTTTTATGGTAAGTAAGATACTTTAAGTTATGACAGATAAGTTAAACTATTGAGAGCAAGCAGATGCACGCAGAGGTTTCTGCATATACCAAGCTGGACTTGCTGATAGATGGTCACTGTCCTGTACACCCATAATCGGCAAGTGACTGACTTCCTACCCCAGCATGCGTGCTGTTGTCTGGTGTTTCATTAACTTGTGGTGAGGATTTGTTTGCCTTCACTAGCAGGTATCTGAGGTGAAAAAGGGGGAAAAACTACAAATTGGTGTAACTGCTGTCAAGGTACTATCGAAACAGTAAACTAACTAATAGTTGAAGTCGCACAGAACATTTCTCTATTTTAAGACAGATGGGTTTGCAAATTTACCAATGTTTTTCAATGGAAGATTTTGAAATTTTAAAAACTGCTGCACAAAATGCTCAACATAGTTAAAAAACAAATTGGAACACTTTAAGCAAATTTCATTGAAGTGTAAGAGAGCCACACTTTAACAAAATTGGTCCACAGGAGGCCAAGTTGTTTCATGCAGACATACATGATGTGACCAACAAGGTGCATTGCAACATCCCAGACACACATCCTAGGTGGAAGTACAACTTTACTTTTACAATAAAGTACCTTACAAGAAGCCTCTTTGTAATTGCAAACACAATTCTCTCTATTTCTTTCATTCCTTGCACACCTCCCATGCAAGCTTTGTCCATCCTCCAAAACCGACTCCAACTCACCTGGATGAGGTTGAATTGGCTTCTTTTATCTTGGACACTGGAGTATTTCTGGTGCAAGAGCATAGATTTTGTTGGAAGCACTTCTGGGTCAAATTGAAACTCCACAAAGTAAGGATCACATTTTTTGCAGCACCCACGGAATACAACAAGACTGCCCTATGGGATTAAAGTTGCCAGCATGTCTAGCGGGTGTCCGTCTAGGTGGGGTTGCCCAGGGAGGTTGCCACCCTACAAGTCAGGGGAGCATGCAGCCCTCTCAGTTTGACTCCCAACGTCCTTCCATTCCAGTGGCCTCCTGACCAGGTATGGGTCTTTGGTCGATTCCTATTGGGAAGCTGGTGTGCCCACCTGCATATTAATATACTTTTATCAGTCTTCTGGGAAGAGCAGGGAACATCTTGCCATTCTTTGTGCCCATTCACTGCCTTAGTCTTGGTAAGGGACTAGACCCATCCTGACAGGGATGCCAGTGCATGCATACAGTCCATCACAATGGCTATTGCAACATATGCTTCACACATTACATGCAAATGCACCTAAAAACATGGAATGCATTAAACTTGTCTTGTATGGTTTAAAATACAGTGCAACTACAAAACTGCTACTGCTGACAGACCTGATTTTTTTTTTGTTTTTCTTCTTATTTCATATTATTGAATGACGTGGGATTTGAACAGTGCCTTGCCACCAGACTGATTTGGGCAAAATTATTTTCTCTGAATTGTCCCATTTTGTTCAACCCCCTAAAACAGAGTTCATATGGAACTTCCTACTCACAAACTTGCATTTCCATTGCACATAAATTTAAAAAGGTGTGGAGCTTATCTTTATGAAGTATGTTGTGAATAATGAGACATTGTTTTTATGTCATTCATGAATGAGCCTGTATAAAAAAAAAATACTTTTTTAGCACACTGAAAAGTGTGTTTCAGAACTGTTTGGTTACATACTGCATATAATTTTAGCTTTTAGAAGGGTATTATATCTTCAGTCTGTAAGGTGGAAATCTACAGTATAAACAGTTGTTTATTTTAATGTATTATTTGATTTTGGATGTGTCATTTTTGTTACACCTATTAACATTATGTTATGTGAAAAAGCAAGTTCTCAAATTTTACAACTTGTTTCTAGTTTTCATTATTTTTTTAATTAGGTTATTGAACAGGTTAGGTTATTAGGTTATTTATCAGCAAGAGTGAAACTGAAGGTCTACAGGACGGTAGTGAGACCAGCTATGTTATATGGGTTGGAGACGGTGGCACTGACCAGAAAGCAGGAGACAGAGCTGGAGGTGACAGAGTTAAAGATGTTAAGATTTGCATTGGGTGTGGCGAGGATGGACAGGATTAGAAATGAGTACATTAGATGGTCAGCTCAAGTTGGACGGTTGGGAGACAAAGTCAGAGAGGCGAGATTTCGTTGGTTTGGACATGTACAGAGCAGAGATGCTGAATATAGTGGGAAAAGGATGCTAAGGATAGAGCTGCCAGGCAAGAGAAAAATAGGGAGGCCTAACCCGAAGGTTTATGGATGTGGTGAGAGAGGACATGCAGGTGATGGATGTAACAGAACAAGATGTAGAGGACAGAAAGATATGGAAGAAGATGATCCGCTGTGGCGACTGTGGTCACTTTTTCTGTAGTATCGTTTCTTGTGACTGAAGACAGAGAGATATTAATTAAAGTTAGTAAAAAATCTTTTATTAATACACACCAGGCAAGGGTAAGATGACAGAGAAGCACAGTCCTAGGACACCTGCCCTTCATCTGCCTCGAGGGGTCGGTATCCCAAATCTTTTATAGGGCCTTTGTCTTATGACTTTGGTTGCACAAGAATTTCAAACCGTTACATTGTAACAATTTGTCTTGAGCACTCGTCCGAGAGTAATGCTACCACTATATCTGTCCTAGCTAAAGGCAGATGATAAAAGGTTAGGCCAATATCACACCTTAATACTTTTCCCGTATCACCTTTATTCATATAAAACAACCCCCCAAATATCAATACATTTATAGGTCACTGCCACCAATAAACCATATTTATACTTGCAGTCCATCAAAATAAACAACAAAATAAAAAAACAATCCCCTACACATAGATCACCCCACTCGAATATAAGTAACCCTTGATTTGCAGCGCCACACACATATACATGTATCTACCCATAAACCGTTTTCACCCCTTCAATTCCTGTTCCAGAGGTAATAAATAGATCTGCAGGTAGTCCCCTGTCATACTCCCGCTACGGCCGGCGAGCTGATGAGGAGTCCTGAAAATAGCGGACTACACAACCTATCTCCTCTTCGTCATAAAAGACATACAGTCATACTTGCGCCATGATTAATGTAACAGTAAGTCCGTTTTGTAGCTCACCCGAGTCCGTCGGTAATAGCGGAACGATCGTTTTCAGGAATTAAACAGAAGACCATCCACCTTCAGACAGGACTGAATAGGAGCTCTTAGGCTTTTCCCATGGCCAGAGCAAAAGCTGATCTGCCTTTTCTTTTATCCAATGTTCTTCCTTCTTTCTCTTTCTCCTTCTCCTTCTTCCCCTCCTTTCTCAAAGACGGCGCTTTATGCTAATGAATCCCCGAACCAACCGGAAGTTCCACCTCTGGGGTACCGCTGTCAATCTCTGTCAGAAGCAATTCCCCCCCAACAACCGATCGACAGCAGAACACATTATCTTTATGTGGCAGCGCTACATAGATCCCCACCCCCAGTCGGCGGCACGGCGGGTCCAAAGTAGGGCTTGATATTGGCCACATGTATTGTTTCCACTATGGCATCTACACCACTACCCCTTTGTATGCGGAAATTAACCGGTCCTAATCGTTTTATTATTCTTACTGGACCCCCCCACTTGGGCTAGTTTAGCAGCAAATCTGTTGACAGCACTGGAGAGTGGGTGTGTCCTAACCCAAACCAAGTCCCCGACAGCAAAGGGTACCGCCGTGTGCATTATAATACTTAGCCTGTCTGGATGTAGCACTCACTAACCTCCGTTGTACTTGCTGCTTTAATTTTTCGAGGATCTGAATTGTATTGTATGTCTTTGAATCTGGGAGAGGTGCTGGGGTGATAAGACGATCCAGGGGACTTTTGAGTTGTCGTCCGATAGCCACCCGAGCAGGGGTTTCACCAGTGGCCTCATGCACCGCTGTGTTGATAGCAAATCTGAGCTCCGCCAGCCACTTATCCCAATCTTGGTGTCGTTCACCCACATAGGAGGCTACCATAGTCTTCAAAGTCCTATTCACTCTTTCCGTTAAATTGCTCTGCGGTGGTAAGCCGTGGTAAGTTTCTGTTTGATACCCCACGCTGTATATAGTTCCTGAAGCATAGAGCTAGTAAATTGTGGGCCCCTGTCAGACACAATATACTTTGGGACCCCCAGCGGTGAAAATCTCATCTTTGAGCGTAGAACAGATCTTTGGAACCTTGGCGTCCCGGAGAGCAAAGAGTTCTACCCATTTTGAAAAATAGTCCACTACCACCATTAGCACTGTCTTTTGGGCTTTGGATGAAGGTAAAGGCCCCATTAAATCAACTCCCAGCATTTCACGGGTTCAGATGTAATCGTGGATTGGAGAAATCCTACTGGCTTACCAGGGGGGTTCTTCAATTGTTGACAGATTTTACATGATTTCACATGGCTCCAAACGTCCCTTGAATGGTGGGCCACCATGCTACTTCCAGAATCTTCATCAAAGTCTTCATTCGCCCAAGATGCCCACCAAAAGGACTGTCGTGGTAATAATTAAGGAAGTTGGGTACATATTCTTCGGGACCACTAACTGGCATTTGGATCCTCCGAGACTGGTCGGCACCACCGAAAAGGACACCCTGGATGTCCTTGAAATGTATGCGATCCCGTCCCATCTCATTAGAATCTTTGCCAACCTTCTGGCACCCAGGACAGTTGGTTTGTGCTCGAGCTAGGTCCTGCATACTTAAAGGTAGATCTGTCCATTGAGTATGAGTAGTTACCATACATATATCCCCGGACATCCAATAACTCCGGGACAGCGATCCGGGACAATGTTATTGCAGCCCTTCTGATAAAATACCTTGAAACTGAAAGCTTGGAGGCGCAAAACCCATCTGGTCAGTCGAGATGACGTCTTCGTTGATTAAAAGCCCAAGTCAGTGCATTATGATCTGTGAAGACCTCGAATTCCACCCCTTCTAGGAAGTGGCCATTTTTCCACGCCCAGACTACCGCCAAACATTCTTTTCCGAGGTGGAGTAATTTAGCTCAGCCCCATGCAGAGCCCTTGATGCATAAGCAATTACTCTCTGATCCTCTTCGCTTGTTTGGGTCAGAACCGCTCCAAGCCCGATGTTGCTGGCATCTGTATGAACTTGAAATGTGAGTTGAACATCTGGTTGGGCCAGGATGGGTGGAGATTGAGGGCCCCTTTAATTGTTCCACTGCATCCTGACATTGCTCTGTCCATTCCCATGGAACACCCTTCTTCTGCAAGTGATGCAAAGGTGCAGCTATGTCGGCCAATCGAGGGATAAATTTGTGGTACCACCCAACAAGACCAAGAAACCTCTGTAGACTTTTAATATCGGTGGGGGTAGGATAGTTCTGAATTGCTACCACCTTTTCAGGGTCTACTTCAACCCCTTTTCCGATACCACATGGCCCAAGAATTTAATCTGGTGTTGAAGGAAACAGCACTTCTCCACATTTAGTGTCAGATGTGCCTGCTGCAGCCTCTGGAAGACAACTTCTAGATGTTGCAGATGTGTTGCAGTGCTGGGGAGAACACCACTATATCATCAATATATACATAGCAGATTTTCCCAATTAACCCCTTGAGAACTTGCTCCATCAGACGCTGGAAACTAGCCCCAGCATTCTTTAGCCCGAATGGCATGGCTCTGAATTGGAATAATCCCTCGGGGGTAATTACGGCTGTCTTTGGTTTGCTATATTCCTCCATCTGCACCTGCCAATACCCACAGCGGAGGTCCAGGGTGCTAAAGATGTTTGCCCCATGCAGACTTTCCAAGATTTCTTGAACTAGGGGCATCGGATAAGCATCATGATGGGTTTTTGCATTTAATCCCCTGTAGTCACACAGAAACGATATGTCCCATCCCGTTTTTTGACAAGGACTACCGGAGAGGCCCATGGTGAAGTAGACGGTTCTAGGACACCATCCTGCAACATCTTGTCCAAATGTGCTCTTATAATCTCCCTCTTCTGGGGGGATACTCTGTATGCCCGATGACGAACTGGGATCTCATCTTTAGTCCTTATAACATGAGTTATTATACGTGTCAAACCCAGTTTTTTTGTCCACACCTCTGACCATCGACATAACAGAGGCTGCACCTCCATGGGTTGTTCCAGAACGCTTGCCAGTGAGTTGGTTTTGGAGGTCATTACCTCAGCAGCATAAAAATTGAGACTAAACCATCCCAAATCTTCGCCTTGGATAAGAAAGGCCTCATTTCACCCCCATCTATAGAGTAGCTTCTCAAATGCAGATGGATAGACATCCGGATGGAGGTAGTAAAATCCAAACCAAGGAGCAATGGAATGGTCAAGTGCTTGTCCTCCAGAACATAGACTTCAGCCTGCCATTGGGTCAAATCCATGTGGAACGGTAACGAAACCCTACCCACGGCCACATGCTTGGTGCCATCAGCCAAAATAAATTTGACGGAGGTTGCTGTTTCGAGGTTTTCCCCTGGTAGTGCCATTCTTTTCCACAAGCTTTTCTTCATTAAAGTGAAGTGGCTCCCAGTATCCACGACTGCATCTATGTGTAATCCCCTCACCTGAGTCGAGACCACCAGAAGAGAAGTCTGAACCTGGACCACCGAGACCCCCACTTCAGTTAGGCTGCTTCGTTTTTTAGGTGCTTTGGCGGACTGAACTTCCTTTTTTGTAGTCTGCACTTTATTCCAGTATTCTTTGGAAGCAGCCCAGTCTCGTTCCACAAGAGAACCCACCTTCACCAGCTGTTCCACCGAGGTCACTACTCCCCTCAATCCTCCAGCCAAGCGTGGATTGCATGCGTTTAATATACGGCATACCAGCTCTTCCTCTGCCATGTCAGGTTGCCACTTCAAACACAGAGCCCGATAATCGTAAGCAAAATCTCTTATGGACTGTGTAGGGGCTTGCACCATAGACCGGAGACGCTCTTCAAGTTCCATCTTATATCCGGAAGGCAGGAAAGCATTAAGGAATTCCTGTTTAAAAGAAATCCAGTCAGTAATTTTGTGTCGGGCAGCTTGCCACCAGCTTCTACCTGGACCTTGTAAAGAGGTATTTATCACCCCCATAAGCTCTTCATTGCCCAGCGGTGTAGCAGCCACAAAAGCTTCCCCACGCTCCAAAAAGTCAATTACATCCTCTGAAGTATAGTCCGTTTTAAACTTGGGAAATTCCAAGCGGCGCGCACATGAGGAAGCGTATGAGATTGATAAACGCGATGCTCCTCCCGGCGTTGACTGTGCAGCCGGCATTTTAATCGCGGAAATACTTTTCCGTATCTCTTTACGCAGTTCCTCCTTCCACTGGCGATCTCGCCGCTGTAAACACTGCACAATCTCTCGCTCCATAGCCGCTAGCTGGGCAGTGAAGTTGTCTTTAAGCTCTGCGATCGCTGTATCCACATAGACGCGGAGCCCCTCTTCCCGAGATATTGTACTTTCCGCCACAGAGGTTATTCTTTCGTCCAGCGCATCAAGACGTTCGGAAACCGCCGCGGTAACAGCGGGTTGCCATCGACGCCTTCCTCGTCCGTGCGGTGGATCTTCCAGATACATGGACTGTAACAGACTAGATAGATCATGGGTTCCTGCAGGAGTCCTGACGGTGACGTGGCGGCTTCGGGCTACCGGATCCCCCCACAGCGATACATTCGGACTGGCATCCTCCACTCTAGCGGCATCGAAGACACACTCATAGTGACTCAGAGTAAATTTAGACAAAATACGGGGAATATAAAGACGTATATGTTCCTAATCCTCAGAGAGGGCACCAACTGTAACAATTTGTCTTGAGCACTCGCCCGAGAGTAATGCTACCACTATATCTGTCCTAGCTAAAGGCAGATGATAAAAGGTTAGGCCAATATCACACCTTAATACTTTTCCCGTATCACCTTTATTCATATAAAACAACCCCCCAAATATCAATACATTTATAGGTCACTGCCACCAATAAACCATATTTATACTTGCAGTCCATCAAAATAAACAACAAAATAAAAACAATCCCTACACATAGATCACCCCACTCGAATATAAGTAACCCTTGATTTGCAGCGCCACACACATATACATGTATCTACCCATAAACCGTTTTCACCCCTTCAATTCCTGTTCCAGAGGTAATAAATAGATCCGCAGGTAGTCCCCTGTCATACTCCCGCTACGGCCGGCGAGCTGATGAGGAGTCCTGAAAATAGCGGACTACACAACCTATCTCCTCTTCGTCATAAAAGACATACAGTCATACTTGCGCCATGATTAATGTAATAGTAAGTCCGTTTTGTAGCTCACCCGAGTCCGTCGGTAATAGCGGAACGATCGTTTTCAGGAATTAAACAGAAGACCATCCACCTTCAGACAGGACTGAATAGGAGCTCTTAGGCTTTTCCCATGGCCAGAGCAAAAGCTGATCTGCCTTTTCTTTTATCCAATGTTCTTCCTTCTTTCTCTTTCTCCTTCTCCTTCTTCCCCTCCTTTCTCAAAGACGGCGCGCTTTATGCTAATGAATCCCCGAACCAACCGGAAGTTCCACCTCTGGGGTACCGCTGTCAATCTCTGTCAGAAGCAATTCCCCCCCAACAACCGATCGACAGCAGAACACATTATCTTTATGTGGCAGCGCTACAACATCTTACAACATTTTGCTTGGATCAGCATTTAACACATCCTTTAAGTTCATCAGTTGGTCACTTGTGGTTTTTTGTTCGTTAGGAGAAACAAGTTTGCACTTGCACTATAAAGACAGGTTCTGCGTGGCTCTATCATGTATACCAGATTGATCAAACTGATCAAACTATTTATTATTTTTCCACACGACCCCTAAAGGGAGCAGTCGATAGAAGGTTATTGAACAGTCATAATATCAAAAACGGCACGTTTTGGAAAACAGACAAATTATATGCAATATATATTCTTTTTGTGTGTTTCAATCTGTATATGTCATTGAATTTTTTTATTTGTTTGTGTTTTTGTTGGTATTATATTATTATTGTTATTCCGAGGAGATACTGTATGCAAAAATGAAATTTATTGTTCTATGAATAAATGAGAATAAATCTGAACTTGAAATATTTTAAAAACATTTCTTCTATTTTGTTCAGTACTTGCATCTTTATTGGGACATTGTTTAATGGATTCCGTAAATACAGAAGCCTACATAATTAAAGACATTCTAATGTGAGAAGGGCTTGCAGTAATAGGCAGCATTAAGTATAAGAGAAATGCTAGGAAGACTAAAGGTAGTGTTGTTTCAGTAATAGGTATAAATATTTGTACACACTGCAAGATCTTGTGTAATCCTGAGAGTTCACTGCTTTATTTTTCTAGATCTAAAGATGTGCATTGTAATTTGCCAACATGTTCACTTGATATTTTTTGTTTTTCACCTGTTTCTTTACTAATAGTTGCACATTTCTGAAATTGACAAGATTGTCAGATTCTGCTTTGAATTATGGTTTGGTCACCAACTTAACAAAACACTTGTTGGGCTTTGTTTTTATCTATTTTTTAACCATGCAAAAACTGAAATTCAAATTGATAGATAATTAAAGCATATCATATTAAAATGTATAACCCTCAGTATAATAGGCAACCCATTGTGGTGCAGCAATGATACCTGATATCAACTGTTATTATCAATGTGATTATTGTGATTTAGATTCTTTGCTTTTCAAAGTCAGGTTTATTGTCTGATTAGGGCAATATTTGCATTTGAAAATAGATTAATTCATTGAACTTAGGTTGACTGGCAAGCTCCAATACTGAAGGTCTACATTTATATATTTATAAAAAGTTCTAAGAATTCATATGAACTCCCTTTTTATTGAATGCTGACAGTGGTGGAAACAACTGTTTGGCTTTTGTGATAGTTTGTTATAGTTTTTTTTCACCTTGACTGGTATTTCATTTTCTTCTCTTTCAAGACCTTCTGTTACCTCCATGATAGACTTGTATCTATTTCTTGATGATGCCCAGGTAGACTTTAGCTTTTGCTGACCCTAAGTTTAGAAAACAGATTGGCCAATTCAGTTTTGCTAATGTTTTCAGGTTATGTGTAACTTGTGCAGAAATTTAAAAGGAATAAAATTAACACTAGAATTACTAGAGCCTATCAAAAAAAACTTGTAAATCCAGCCCACCTTAACTTCCTTCACACCTCTCCATCAGTGTCTTTTCTCTTCTAAAAGTGTCGATAAGCCCAAGCAGCAAGCAGTCTGCTATACCAACCCCAACCTACCACTGCCACAGAAGAGGCAAGAAGTTCCTGCCTTGATTATCTGGAAGTGAGCTACCTAGAGCTATAAGGGGAAATAATTTCATGTGTGTTCTGTGTCTATAACAATCAATGTAAACACATCGTTAAAACAAACGTTTTTCATGGTTTAGTAATAAATGACAAAATATAGACATGAACGATATAATGTGTGAAGACTGATGGCCAAATATCAAATAAAAACTTTCACAAAAGGTGCAAGTACAACACAACAGTTTCTGTGGTGCAGCGGTAAGAACTGCTGACTTATCCAGAGGTGGTGAGTTGGAAACCAGTTCCTCGGCAAATTTACCGTTTGAGTAGTGAGCTACTCTTATTGTTAATATTATACAACTAGCAAAGTACCCGCGCTTCGCAGCGGAGAAGTAGCGTGTTAAAGAAATAATGAAAAGATATACATACACATATATACACATATATATATATTGTGGAGGACTGCCGACAGCAGGATCATGCCCCGAGGTCCAGCAGGGCCTTATGGACTTTGTAGTGTTTATACACAGCCCTGCTGGATACCTTGGGGACCACCAGGAGTTGCTGTGGGGGGGCTTATGGGCTCTGTGATGCCGTATGACCCGGGAGTACGTCACGGTCACGGCTCGGGAGGAAATGTCGTGCTCCCGGGTTGAAGTGGTGGATTGATTGCCGTGACCCGGAAGGAATAAGGAACTGTGGACTGCTGGGACAGGAACACCTCCGGGTCAGGGGCTATAAAAGGATGATGCCTCAGTCCAGACACTGAGCTGTGCTGGGTGGGAGAGGAGCAAAGTGTCTGGGCGAGGAGGAGAGTATTGTTAGAGAGATTGTGTTTATTTAGTGATTTGTAGGAGTAGTGTGGAGGGTGTTTGTGCACATTGTTGTTAGCCGAAAATAAAGAGTCTTGGACTTTTACCTGGTGTCTGGAGTTGTACCTGAGGGTTCAAGGGAGCACTAGCGCCCCCTACTGCCATAAATATATATATATATTATGTAATTATATATATATATATATATTCAGTTGAATTTCGGTTCACGATCATAATTCGTTCCAAAACTCTGGTCGTGAACCAAAGCAATTTCCCACATAGGATTGTATGTAAATACAATTAATTCGTTCCAGACCGTACAAACTGTATGTAAATATGTAAATATACTCGTATGTAAAGATTAGGCACAAATATAGTTAACTAGCAAAATACCCGCGCTTCACAGCGGAGAAGTAGTGTGTTAAAGAAGCAATAAAAAAGAAAAGGAAACATTTTGAAAATAACGTAACATGATTGTCAATGTAATTGTTTTGTCACTGTTGTGAGTGATGAGTGTTGTTGTCATATATATATATTTACACACACACACATAAACATATAAATATACATATCTATACATATACACATATATACATACATATATATATCTACATATATACACATACATATACATACACACATACATATATACATACACACACACATATATAAACATATATATACATATACATACATATCTACATATATACACACACAGCTATTTCGTATCAGTGCAATACGCTGCTTGTTAAAACGGATAACTCCGCTCTTACGTGCAAGTCTGCGTGGATATTATGAACTATCGTATTTGTTCAAGTTCTATTTAAATTTTAAATAGAAGGAATTTTTATTTAGTCGACAGAAATATCTTTGGTAGGAATGGTAAAAACAGACAGGAATATTATTCCTGAATAAATCAACTCAAACCTTAAACAACTTATAATATTTTGCTCTCCATAAAAATATATCCTGTCTAAATTATACAAGTTAGAAATAAAGTAAACATTAAAAGAACAAACATTCAAATTTCTTTACTCTTATGTAATTTTATATAAAAAATAAACTTAGATTTTAAATATCCCAAAAGATTTTGCTCTCCATAAAAATATATCCTGTCAAAATTATACAAATTCAAATATGAACATGCTGCATAACAAAACCTGGAAATATAAATAAAATGTGTTCCTTTCAGCAATAACAAATCAAATCATTCAGTTGTCTTTGCTCATATGTCATTTTAGAGCTGGACGCCTGGCATCTTTTTTGGCAACAAGTTCGTTTATGTTTGGTGTGAGGTTCTGTGTTGTGGAGATTCTCAGGATGGATTGCAGGTGCTCATCAGTGAGGCGACTCCTGTGTGCTGTTTTGTTAGTCTTTATCACTGAGAAGAGCTTCTCACACAGATATGTGCTACCAAACATGCACAAGGTTCGAGCCGCATGTAGACGGACTTTTTTTGTTCTTCAAAGTCACCAAAGCGCCGTGCAAACTCAGTGCGCTCAGTTTATCAGCAAAGTGCGATTTGGGAACACCGTAGTGACGACTTGGTTTAACATTACTTGGCAACAGGGAAAGTGGGGCAAGGTGCACTGGTGCATTTGTGTCTCCCATAAAAGCAGCTTCACTTGAAATCACTTTGTGATTGTGCACGGTAAAACGTCCGCTGAAGTGTCAGATTCTTATTTAATTATTCTGCTTTCTGTATCTTCTGCATTGCATTCAGGTTACCCTGATGTTTTGTCTCATAGTGCCGTCTTAGATTAAATTCTGTAATTACAGCCACATTAGCTCCACAAATGAGACACACGGGTTCAGTAAACATATACTCAGCCTCCCATCGGATTTTAAAGGCTCTATTTTCAGAATCAACTTTTCTCTCAGCATCGTGTGAGCTAGCTTCGCAATAACTTGCAGCATCATAAGCTAGACTTGATTAACGCGTTAAGTGTTCGGCAAGGCAGCTGAAGCGCTGCATTATGGGATCTGTAGTTTATTGTGTTACCAGCGCTTCATATACCGGGCCATTAATAACAATAATACAGTATATAAAATGATCTCGGGGCGGATATAATTACGCCGGGCGGATGTGGCCCGTGGCCCTTGAGTTTGACAAATATGGACTAAATAGAACTTGAAAAGATATATTTTTTGAAATGTGATCGCGCAATTCAGATAGAGTTGACGCGCACTACAGCCTGCATCCTCCCCTCGCTCTTACTTTTTTACCGTTCATCTAATGAATACACTGAGTATGGCTTTACCAAAACAATCATTGATGGCGAATAAAGTATCCATTATTCGAGTATGTAGATCGGAATATATATATACATATATATATACCCGCGTATCGCAGCGAAGAAGTAGTGTGTTAAAAAAGCTAGAAAAAGAAAAGGGAACATTTTAAAAATAACGTAACATGACTGTCAATATACAGTATTTGTTTTGTGAGTGTTACTGAGTGTTGCTGTCATCAAGGATTTGATTATCATTATTTCTTTCAATCAGGCTCGTATTTGTAGGATGTGTTGTGTTCAAGTTACATTCCGTGTTTGTCAATCGTTGTAAAGATGACAGGTTTCTTTCATCGATTCGTTTCTTACTGCATCAATAAACAGCTCGTCTTCTTCTTTATCTGAGACCTGACACACTGCATGCACGGGTTTTTTTACACTGTCTTCCTTTAGCGGGACATTGACTTTTTCCACCGTGTGCTTTGTTTCCACAGTAGCTGGATTTATGAATATGCTTATCAGACGCTTCATATTTTTTGCTGCCTTTTCAATTGTGTAATTCGGTTTTTGTTCACGCTCTTTGGAACTGTTGCCTTTTATCTGTGCACTGCGTCAGTTCACGTGAGCCGCTCGGTGTACATGCATCGAAGGTTCCCAGCTGTGCTGGTGCCATCTCGTGCTATGTCCATGTCTGTATTTAATGTTACCTTAGTCCTGGCACTTAAAACTTTCTCTCGCAGTTTCGCTGAGTTTGTGTCAAACACCACCCTGACCATCTCATCTTCCTCTCCATAAACACAGTCCTTCACCCGTGAATATTTAGTGGGAGTTTGCTATTGGATTGCCGCTGACGGACGGCCTTATATGGGCAGGCACTAAATTACAAACGCCAGCGGCAGCCTGTCTATGAACTTAATTTAAAGTGTAGGTTTACATCGTGCTTTGTTTCCGAAGTAGCAGAACTCATGAACATGGTTGTATATGTCACTCGCTCGCTTCTTATTGTTTCGCTGCCTTCTCAATTATATAATGCATGTTTTCTTCAGCGCTTTTTGGAGGTCTTCCTGGTTTTCTATGTACTGCGTGATTACGTGGGAGGCGTGATGATGTCACACGAAACTCCGCCCCCACGGCGTTCAAGCTCATCTCCATTACAGTAAATGGAGAAAAACAGCTTCCAGTTATGACCATTACGCGTAGAATTTCGATATAAAACCTGCCCAACTTTTGTAAGGAAGCTGTAAGGAATGAACCTGCCAAATTTCAGCCTTCCACCCACATGGGAAGTTGGAGAATTAGTGATGAGTCAGTGAGTGAGTGAGTGAGTGAGTGAGGGCTTTGCCTTTTATTAGTATAGATTACACCACAGAATGCACAGTGTAATAGAAACTAATGTAAAAACATTGAATAACACTTACACAAAAAACCCAGGCTCTATTGCAACAAATCACGCTATGAACAACTCCATGTAAACACTTTAATGAGTTTTAAGCACAAGGAAAAAAGTGGACATTTGAAAAAAGAGAAAAGTAACATTGCAACAATTCATGCTACGAACTGAAAAATTTACTTTTAAAAAACCACCAAGAAAACTAACCTTGCATGAGTCGAATTCTGGCATGAAGTGAGGAGGAACTGGGTGGAGAGAAGGGAGAGTCTGGCTCCGCAATGGAGGGATGTTTTCCTTCAGGTGTTTTCTCTCTTGTGATTTCTTGGGTTTCTGGTGTTTTTAGCTGTTTAGCTGGTGGGAGCGAAAGCCTCATGCAGCCATTCCAAAAACAAAGTCCTTGTGACCCAACCCTTCGTGTTTGACCTCCACATTACTGGCAGTCTGGCTTTGTTTACATTGTGCTGCTTGAAAGCACGAGGGTTCTCAGATTGGTAAATGAGTAAACTGGTAAACAGTTTTTCCACCTCTTCTAGCACTTGAAGCCTCTGCCTGGTTAATGCTGTAACTCCTTTTGCAACATCAGCTGCTTTTATAGATTCTTTCTGCTTTAGAATAGTCGAAATCGTAGATTTTGAATTCTTGTACTTGGCAGCAAGATCAGTAACACGAACGCCACGCTCAAACTTTTCAATAATTTCTTTCTTTACTTCGATTTCAATTTTCTTCAAAACTTTCTTCTCACTACTCTTCACTTGCTTAGAAGCCATAGTTAACAGCAAAAGCACACAAAATACTGTAGAGCACAAAGAGAGCGCAGGTAAAGCACGCACGTCTGACTGAGAACAATGAACAGGGAGCGGCTCTGCTTAAACACAGTAATCGGCACGTATGAACCAGCCCGGCAGGCACGCAAACCCCCTCCTACCCCCCCCATACACTCAGCAGCAGGCAGGCACGCACGTGTAGCACCCTCCCCATCCCTCTGTCTCTCAGCAGCAAGCGGCCATGTCTGACCGAGAACAATGCAACACGTGCGGAAATCATTGGCGCGCACAAACCGAAAGGAAAACTGGCTTGTTCGTATCCTGAGTGTGTGGTCGTAAACTGAGGCAAAAGTTTGGCGAACTTTTTGGTCGTGAACCGAGTTGTACGTGAACTACACACACACATTTATGTTGTCGCATGCAGCTGGGGGTGTAAAGATAACAGGTTTCATTCATCGAAGTGTTCACTACCCAAATCGGTACTCGTGAATCTAAGATGTTTAACAGGCATTCCTGGTATTAAGTTGTGCATTTGCCCGCAAATATTTAGCGGTAGCGTGTCTATGAACTTAATTTAACCTTTCCCAGTTCTGCAAAGTCAGTTCACGTGAGCTGCTCGGAGTACATGCATCGAAGCTTGTCCACAGCTTTATTTAATGTTAGCTCAGACCTGGCATACCAGCAGTTTAAACTCGTTACAGCAATTTTAACTCTGTTACAAAGTATTCAAAAGTCTTGTTTAAACCCTGCGCCTTCTCATTAAACTTGTATCTCACAAATATCATATTCGTCGTAGGCATGACAAACTGCAGCAGGAGCGTGTCTATAAACTTAATTTAAACTTACGTTTTACACCGTGCTTTGTTTTCGCAGTAGCTGCACTTATGAATATGCTTGTAAGCATAACTCGCTTCATATTCTTTCGATGCCTTCTCAATTGTGTAATGCGTTTTTTGTTCAGCGCTCTTTGGAGCTCTTCCTTGTTCTCTACATACTGCGTTCACAGTCAGCTGTTAGTCCTTCACCCACGAATATTTATATGGGCTGTCTGTAACAGCCGGTGTAAATTTATAGTACTTGTAAAAGTTAGTTTTTTTTACTTTTATTCTCTGTCATGACCATGATATGACACCACCCCCCCAGAGATCTGACATGGTTACTTTTTATCTGTGAATAGTGTTTTAGTGCTGCTCTTATTGTTAATATTATACAACAAAAGCATACATTTGATTTGCGTTTGTTACAGCCAGTATAAATTTATAGTACAGTACTTGTAAAAGTTAGTTTTTTTTTTTCACTTTTATTTTCTCAGTCATGATCACTATACAAAATCCCCAAATCTGACACTGTTAATTTTTATTTGAAACTGGGAATAACTTTAGATGTGAGTGGTGTTTTGAGACATTGGAACTGGAAATTCTCTGATCTGGTGGGATTAAAGCTAACTCACAAACGCTGGTGTATCATGCCATCTTGGAATCTCATTGTCACGTTAATTTTTTTTATTCAGTTTTACTGAGTGTTCCTGCTCACACTGAGTTAGCATGCACCTTATGGTCCATGATGTCAAAGCCGCACTGACAAAAAAAAGAAACATAGATATATATATTTAATTCAGTGCACTAGTTGCACTTTATTTTTGAATTGGTTTCAATAAAAGCACTAACACTTTTTGCGCCAACTCCTTGCTGAATGTGTGTGTCCCCATTTTCCTGGCTCATCTTGGTACATGACTATTGACAGCTTTGGGTTGAAGAGACTCCTGGAAGTAACAATGGAATGTGGAGATAACCCAGACCATCTGAGTATGTGTATGCATGCATACATGTAGATATATCTTATAAGACTATAAGATCAAAAATCTAAACATGGAGGTAAGCAGTTCACTTTCCTCCCTTTTTCCTCCCTTTTTCACGTGTGTGTGTTTTTGATGTTTTTCCTTGAGTGTATTATGTATCATTTTTGTCACTTGAGCAGCTGCCTCCTCCTAGCTGGAATAACTTGTTTACACATTTGTTTAATATTTTCAAGTTAATGTTGTTATAACTAATTTATCAGGTGTAAAGATGGCATGTGTACTTTTTTATCATAAAGTTTTTTTCCTTTTTTTTTCTCCCGTGTTAAAAGAACTGTATAACTACAATGGATTATATTTTGTAATCTATACTAATAAAAGGCAAAGCCCTCACTCACTCACTGACTGACTCATCACTAATTCTCCAACTTGCCGTGTAGGTAGAAGGCTGAAATTTGGCAGGCTTATTCCTTACAGCTTACTTACAAAAGTTGGGCAGGTTTCATTTCGAAATTCTACGCATAAGGGTCATAACTGGAAGCTATTTTTCCCCATATAATGTAATGGAGTCTTGAGTTGGAGATGGCCGTGGGGGGCGGAGTTTCCTGTGACATCATCACGCCTCCTACGTAAGTACGTAGAGAACAAGGAAGAACTCCAAGCACAAAACGCCATTTCACAATTGAGAAGGCAGAAAAACATTATGAAGCAAATGATGCATATGCGGAAACAAAGCACGGCGTGAACCGTAAGTTTATATTAAATTAAGTTCATAGACAGGCTGCCACTAGCGTTTGTAATTTAGTGCCTGCCCATATAAGGCCGTCCATCAGCGGCAATCCAATACAAACACTGCCGGTAAATGTTCACGGGTGAAGGACTGTGCTTATGCAGAGGAAGATGAGATGGTCAGGGTGGTGTTTGGCACAAACTCATTGAAACTGCGAGAGAAACTTTTAAGTGCCGGGTCTTAGCTGACATTACACGATGGCACCAGTACAGCTGGGAACCTTCGATGCAAGAACACCAAGCGGCTCACAAGAACTTACGCAATGCGCAGACAAAAAGCAACAGTTCCAAAGAGTGCTGAACAAAAACCGAATTACACAATTGAGAAGGCAGCAAAAAATATGAAGCGTCTTATACATACAATCATATTCATAAGTGCAGCTACTGCGGAAACAAAGCACACGGTGGAAAAAGTGAATGTCCTGCTAAAGAAGACAGTGTAAAAAAAAAAACCCCGTGCATGCAGTTTGTCACATCACAGATAAAAAGGAAGACGAGCTGTTTATTGATGCAGTAAGGAACTAATCGATGAATGAAACCTCTTATCTTTACAACGATTGACAAACACGGAATGTAACTTGAACACATCCTACAAATACGAGCCTGATTGAAAGAAATAATGATAATCAAATCCTTGATGACAGCAACATTCAATAACACTCACAAAACAATTACTGTATATTGACAATCATATTACGTTATTTTTAAAATGTTCCCTTTTCTTTTTCATAACTTCTACTTCTCCACTGCGGTACACGGTATATATATATAAATGTATATATATACCCCGATCTACAATACATACTTTAGCATAGACAAGCCACACGCTGTGGCTAATTGTAGAGTCTTCCTCTAACGCCGACATTCGAGGTTCGATTCCCAGAGGGGTGTACTGACTATGTACGCAGCTACCTGATTCATTTTACCTTCGATCTCCTTGGTTTGGGACGTATGAAAAAATATTAGAACGCAGAATCATGTTTCGTTATTTTTTAAATTTTCCCTTTCTTAGCACAAGCACAGCTGAGAAGCTTCGATGCATGTACTCCATAACGCGTTAAAAAATAACGCATTTAATCACACTTTCAATTCCAAGCAAACGGGAACTTTTCTCAATGCATGATTTCCTGGTACATCCATTACACTGATGCACACATCACAGCTACAAAAATGTTAGAGTCGGAATAAAGCCGCTTCCTACGACTGATCATTTCGACTTCCCGAAATGAAGCCTTGATAAAAGCATGGTTTTGTGCACACTGAAAAGCAAGCAAAATTAGATGCATTACAGAAAGCGGACTTTGTGGCTCTTACTGGGGATCATTGGACTTCTGTGACCGTTAGTAATTCTAAATACATCTAATTACAAAATGTTCAATGATCACACTGTTTTAGCCTAATGTACAAAATAATTTTGGCTAATGTTACTCAGAGTTTAAAGAGTAAGCTGGTCAAATTACCTTTTATGTTTCTGACTTATTTTTTTAAGAAGAAAACTGCACTTTATGTTGAAATTTTGGTTATTATTATTTAAAGACAATACTATTCTGAAAATGTACTTAAAGTACTTAAACTACCACTTTATTTTTAAGTCTGCCCAATTTTAACCAGGGATGATATTTTTGTTTCTGTTTTGAATTCAAATGCAGTTTAAAAGCTTTTTTTCAGAAATTAAAACAGCTTCAGTTTACAATATTCATGTCCATGTCTATTATTTGATTCTGTCGCCCACTAAAACCGTTTTAAATTAAAAAAAAAAAACATTTGCGATTTGGGGCAAATTTACGTGTGATTACATACGATTAATCAAGATTAATTCTTACACAGCCTCTAATTAATTGGATTAATTTTTTTAATCGAGTCCCACCCCTAATATATATATATATGTAGATACATATGTAGATTTGTATATATATGTGTATATACAGTATATATGTAGATATGTATATGTTGTATATACAGTATGTATATATGTGTGTGTGTGTATATATAGTATGTGTATATATGTATATGTATATATATGTATGTGTGTATATGTATATATATATATATATAACTATATATATATATATTGTACACTATGACAATACAAAACAATTACATTGTCAATATGTTACGTATATTATTAAAATGTTTCCTTATATATATATTATATTCTTATATATATATATATATATATATATATTTTATATATATATATATATATATATAATATAAATAGATAGATATGAAAACAACACTCATATCAATGACAAAACAATTACATTAACAATCATCTTACGTTATTTTTAAAATGTTTGCTTTTCTTTTTCATAACTTCTTTAACACACTACTTCTCCGCTGCGAAGCGCGGGTATTCTGCTAGTTATAAGCTAATTTAGACCAGTAGTTTGTAAGTGCCTGTTCTGGTTTTCCGCCAGATTATCTGTTTACAGTAACAAAACTTGCTTATCTGATTGCAAACATCAGTCTGTGTACTTTCCTGTATTTTTAATTAACTGCCCTTCTTACTTATTACATTTTTCTGCTATACAGTTTCTTCTTATTCCCATTGCTGACTCTGTATGACCCTCTAAGTTACTGATGAGGAAAAAAATGTTTCCTTGTACTGTGAAGCAATTTGAATGGTGCTCATTTAAAAAGCTTTTATAGTAAGTAAAACTGTCATTCTGAGACTTAATAGATAGTTTGTTGGAACCAGGGTGCCAGTGAGTCCCAATCACGAAGACACCATTACAGTCCTGGGTTCAAATAATGAATGATTTATTGCACAATATCTCCAAAAAGTAAGAAAAGCACAAGTTATCTCTCCCACAATCGCCTCTCCTCTCTCCAGCGCAGTTCCCTCCTGGGGCTGTGCTTGTTGAACTACATATCCCAGTATGCCTTACTGGTTTCTGACTCGGTACCAATATCCAGGGATGCTACCATCTAGCATCCTGGGGGTATAAACAGTCCCCAGCAGCAGTACTTCCCTGTCCTCCAATTTCTTCCTGGGCAGAGAAGGTCCTCGAAACGTGTCTGATCAGGATGCCTTTCCAATTGCGTGGGGCTGCCCGCCTGGTTATGGAATTATGCCCTTGTCCTGTTGGACTGTCCATCCATCCACCTGGGGAGTCTCTGTTGGGTTTGGCACTCTCTCTTGGCTAGGATGCCTTTATGCCCTCTTGGAGCCTCCTATCTGGGTAAGGAACCATTCCCTCTCCTGGTTGGGATGCTGACCCACCCTATATTCCACCTACAATAGTTGCATGTGTATAGTAGTTTCTAGAAACTCAGAGAGCTTTACATAAATAGTAGGGGAGCCACTTCAACCACCACCAACATGCAATATCCAGACAATATCCATTAGGAGGAGAAGTAATAAGATAGATAGTTATCCAATTAGAGACAGGGGGATGATTACTGGGCGAGAAAAGAAAAGGCCATTGTGGAAGGTTTAGACAGTATGTTGTGGTACACTCTACTTTCAAAGGATGCCCAGGTATCTTTTATAATAATAGAGAGTCAGGGCCTCAATTTACATCCCATATGAAGGACAGCACCATTTTTAAAAGACTGTTTCCCCATCACTGCATGGGGACATTTGGAGTACCACCTACTGATCTCACCAATAGTTTTTCCAGCAGCAACCCAGGCTTTCTCTAGTTGGTCTCCCATTCATGTATGGGCCAGGCTCAAATATGCTTAGCTTCAGGTAGATTAGCTGTTTGGAAATGCAGGTGGTATGTCTGTTGGCATAGAAATGCACTTTCTGTTTTTACCAAACTTGAATATCCTTCTCAAGCTCTTGGAAAGGAAACTCCAAAGCAGGCAACTAAAACCCTGCATTTTGTTGAACCCCCAATTTTCCAGATCTGAGTCTTTGGTAGCTGGAGCCCATACCTAGAGAAAAGTCATATTGATTACTTGATATATACAGTGAATCCAGAAAGTATTCACAGCGCATCACTTTTTCCACATGTTGTTAATTTACAGCCTTATTCCAAAATGGATTCAATAAATTTTTTACTTGAGGTTTTTGCAAATTTATTAAAAATAAAAGAACTGAGAAATCACATGTACATAAGTATTCACAGCCTTTGCTCAATACTTTGTTGATACACCTCTGGCAGCAATTACAGCCTCAAGTCTTTTTGAATATGATGCCACAAGCCTGGCACACCTATCCTTGGCCAGGTTTACCCATTCCTCTTTGCAGCACCTCTCAAGCTCCATCAGGTTGGATGGGAAGCGTCGGTGCACAGCCATTTTAAGATCTCTCCAGAGATGTTCAATCAGATTCAAGTCTGGGCTCTGGCTGGGCCACTCAAGGACATTCACAGAGTTGACCTGAAGCTACTCCTTTGATATCTTGGCTGTGTGCTTAGGGTCGTTGTCCTGCTGAAAGATGAACTGTCGCCCCAGTCTGAGGTCAAGAGCGCTCTGGAGCAGGTTTTCATCCAGGATGTCTCTGTACATTGCTGCAGTCATCTTTCCCATTATCCTGACTATTCTCTCAGTTCCTGCCGCTGAAAAACATCCCCACAGCATGATGCTGCCACCACCATGCTTCACTGTAGGGATGGTATTGGCCTGGTTATGAGCTGTGCCAGGTTTTCTCCAAACGTGACGCCTGGCATTCACACCAAAGAGTTCAATCTTTGTCTCATCAGACCAGAGAATTTTGTTTCTCATGGTCTGAGAGTCCTTCAGGTGCCTTTTGGCAAACTCCCGGCTGGCTGCCATGTGCCTTTTACTAAGGAGTGGCTTCCGTCTGGCCACTCTACCATACAGGCCTGATTGGTGGATTGCTGCAGAGATGGTTGTCCCTCTGGAAGGTTCTCCTCTGTCCACAGAGGACCTCTGGAACTCTAACAGAGTGAACATTGGGTTCTTGGTCACCTACCTGACTAAGGCCCTTCTCCCCCGATCGCTCAGTTTAGATGGCCTGCCAGCTCTAGGAAGAGTCCTGGTGGTTTCGAACTTCTTCCACTTACGGATGATGGAGGCCACTGTGCTCATTGGGACCTTCAAAGCAGCAGAAATTTTTCTGTAACCTTCCACAGATTTGTGCCTCGACACAATCCTGTCTCGGAGGTCTACAGACACTTCCTTTGACTTCATGCTTGGTTTGTGCTCTGACAAGAACTGTATATAGACAGGTGTGTGCCATTCCAAAGCATGTCCAATCAACTGAATTTTCCACAGGTGGACTCCAATTAAGCTGCAGAAACATCTCAAGGATGATCAGGGGAAACAGGATGCACCTGAGCTCAATTTTGAGCTTCATGGCAAAGGCTGTGAATACTTATGTACATGTGCTTTCTCAATTTTTTTATTTTTAATAAATTTGCAAAAATCTTAAGTAAACTTTTTTCACGTTGTCATTATAGGGTGTTGTGTGTAGAATTCTGACGAAAAAAATGAATTTAGTCCATTTTGGAATAAGGCTGTAACATAACAAAATGTGAAAAAAATAAAGCTTTGTGAATACTTTCCGAATGCACTGTATATAGAACTTGCAGATTACATAATTTATTATATTTTTAAAGCTTAGTTGTCTTATCTTAGGGACCCTGGGGTTTGACTTGTAGCCTCTGACATTCAGTGAGATGGGTTCTGTTCTGTGTAAGTATATTTTTTCCACTCTTATCCTTCTAAAAATCATTAGCTTGTGGTAGTCTCCAGAAGTTTCATTGGTTGTGGATGGTCTTTTCATTCTAAAGTTTTAAAATGTTGTTAGATAGCTAAGCCCTATATTTAGACATTTTAGCCCTAATCTTTCACTTTTATTTTCTGTTATACAAACATTATCTCTCTATTATAATAAAAAATTCTTAGGTCGAGACGTGATTTTCTCAGAGACACTTCAACATCCTGTGAGATGAGGAAGTGAAATAAAAGGAGAGCTGCTGTACAGGCTTTTAAATGATCGATGCGCAGTGCAACAAGCAGATCACACAGCATGCACAAACAGCTGCAGCAAGCCAGCTGATAGCGCATAGAGGAGGTAAAAAAAATGTATTTGTTTCCCATTGTATCACCGTTTAAGAGGGAGATTCCGAGGAACAACTGCATCTCCTTAGCGTGCGTTCAACCACCCTCAAAACAACACAAGAGGCATAAATGCGAAGTGGCTGGCGTGTAATGTGTCCCGGTGGGGGGAGGGGGAATAATTCATTCACTACAGCTTTATTACTGGCAAATTTCAAGAAATAAAAAATGAATCAAATGAAAATAACAATCTCTTTAGATTGTATACCAAGTTAACCAAACCTGGGGATGGGCATGTGAAGTGAGTAGGGGTTGGAGCCCCCTAGTTCTTCAAAAAATGAATGTGTATTCTTTTGTCTCTAAGTGGTAGCTTGGGTATAAAAATTAACCTACAGTCCTCAAGTATTATAGATACCAACATGTCTTTTTTGACACAGTGTGTATTTATTTTTAATTGCTTTGGTGTTTAGAAGGTGAATGCAATTGAAATAAAACTCACCTGGTGGTCCAGGTGAAAACCATGATTTGGTAATTCCCTTAGTTTCATTTGAGAACTCTAATCAAAATATAGCAATCATGTCATTTTCAGTAAAGATAAATGAAAGACCAAAAATATTTTTTCTGATGTTCTAAACTGATATAATGATTGGTCTTGCTTGCTCACCACTTTCTGTCTATCTCAGATTTTTTTTTAATAGTTGTAATTTAAAATTATACCTGACATTTGTGTATTCAATTATTAATTAAGGTGTTTTTTTTTATAAAGTATTTGCATTGTTTGGCTACACAAATAGAGCTGTCTTAGACAGTCGCAAGTTTATAATTTTATGACTAGTTTGTAACTGCATAAGCTAAGGTACATCTGTGAAAAGACCTTTGAAAAGGTACAATTTTTGTACCATAAGCTCAAAGGCTTGTATGTGGGTATGTTTTGTTTTTGGGCATGAATTTCATTCAAACAATTTAAGAAAGGTTTTGCCACATCTTTGACAGTATGCATTGTTAAAGGGTTTTCTTTACTTACATTAAGGCAGCAATGGATGCAATATTTTTAATTACTTCTATTTATTTATTTGCTTGTTTTTTTCAGGGTGAAGAAGTCACAAGATGACAGGTTACAGTCGGCAAGATTTTTTCCGTGAGTTGGCAAGTGGCTGTTTGTTTCCAACCCTGCAACAAGGCATTGAGCAAGTCTGGCAACTACTGTTCATCTGCTTGGTCTGCCGACTTTTCTGGCGACTTGGTTAGTATAGAGTTTCTGAATACATGAGTGGGAATGTCACTCTGCAAGGCATAGTTTAGCTAGTTGTGTTGCTGGAGAACACATACAGGCAAATATTATGGAACTAACTATATTAACATAACCATTGCACATGAGAAATGTACTGCTCCCAAATGGTAGTAAAGCATAATACTAGAGCATGGAATATAGTGTATTTTTTTCCCTACTTTGAATGATACATACTGTACTGTTGAGCATATATTAACTTTGTGTTTCTGATTTGCTAAACATATGTTTTGATCGAAGGAGTAACACTGTTCATATCTATAAACCTATTAAGAATTTTCTGTTTTTTTTTCTCTTCTCTCCATTTTTACATTCTGAAGATGGCAAGGGTGATCAGTGGATTTGATTTTGTCCTGTTATTCATTTCTCTGATGATGCTCACTCTTAGTTATGTTGCCTTACAGCTCCAATAGCCTGAGTTTGTTTAGACTTTGTGTGTTTTATTTGTCTTTGCACATTTCCTCCTGGTTCTGTGGTTTTCCACATAGTTGCAAATTATGTACGGATTCACTCTAAATTACCACTGTGTGTGCATGCTCTGTAACGAATTAATGTCCTATCTAAGGATCGCTTTTGCCTTGTCTCCTGTGATTCCTAGTGACACTAGAATTGAATTAAGTTTTTTCAGGAATTTAAAAGAAGAATGCTGAATCTAAACAAAATCATACAAAATCTAAATTGATTTTTAAGCTAGTTTTCCTTTGAGTGAAATTAGCTGCCTTGAAGAATACTGCTGAAGAAGTAACTGTATGGTAGGCTACAGTCAGCAAGATTTGTTTCTATGAGTTGGCATATGGACATGAAGTCCACTTGAAGAATCCAGGGGCCTCGTGTATAAACTGTATGTACATTCAAAAATGTTGGCGTAAGCCTGTTTCCATGCTTAAACTTGGTGTAACACTTCACACATTTTCACGGCAGCCTCAAACCATGTACACACATTTTTGCTCAGTTTTGTAAATGGCAGCAGGCAGAGTCAAAGCAGTGCTACTGTTTCTGTGTGGTCTCTCTTTGTTTTTTTATACTCGCATCCATGATGCGGTCTTTACAAAATATACCAAAATTAATTGCATATCTTTTACAAATTTAAGGCAACATGATTGTAATCAATCTGTAACAATAAGATAATACATGGAATGGCCAGACTATTCCAACTACCATGGCTGCTTTAGCATTGTTAAAAAGACATCACAAATAGAAGAATTAGAAGAGAGCGCGTATTTAGAGATCATACTGATTTCCTGTCCCATTAACAACGACTGCCACTAATACTGTTAGCCAACAGGGTGCTGGTGGAAATTAAGGTACTGTTGGCTGAACAAGAAGAAGTAGAAGATAGAGGAGGAAGACGTGTCCGGAGGCAGGAGCAGAGGAAGAAAGTAAAGAGAGTGGAACTGAGGGTAGGAACTTTGAATGTTGGCAGTATTACTGGTAAGGGGAAAGAATTAGCAGATATGATGGAGAGAAGGAAGGTTGATATATTGTGCATGCAAGAGACTAAATGGAAGAGGAGTAAGGCCAGGTGGATTGGAGGAAGATTCAAATTGTTCTATCATGGTGTGGATGGGAAGAGAAATGGGGTAGGAGTTATTCTTAAGGAAGAGTATGTCAAGAGTGTTTTGGAGGTGAAAAGAGTGTCAGGCAGAGTAATGATTATGAAGCTGGAAATTGGAGGTGTGATGATGAATGTTGTTAGTGCATATGCACCGCAAGTTGGGTGTGCAATGCGTGAGAAAGAAGATTTAGGTTTTTGGAGTGAGTTGAATAAATGATGAACAGTGTACCCAAGGGACAGAAAGTGGTGATTGGAGCGGATTTCAATGGGCATGTTGGTGAAGGGAACAGTGGAGACGAGGAGGTGATGGGTAGGTATTGTGTCAAGGAGAAGAATGAAGAAGGTCAGAGGATAATGGATTTTTGCCAAAATGATGGCCATGGCTGTGGTGAATACATATTTTAAGAAGAGGGAGGAACATAGGGTTACGTAAAAGAGTGGAGGGAGATGCACACAGGTAGATTACATCCTTTGTAGAAGAGTT
This sequence comes from Polypterus senegalus, assembly GCF_016835505.1. NCBI lineage: Eukaryota > Metazoa > Chordata > Cladistia > Polypteriformes > Polypteridae > Polypterus > Polypterus senegalus. The sequence goes on from NC_053166.1 coordinate 105,832,965, forward strand.
GATCTGAAGGAGATTGAAGACTGCAAAGTGGTGGCAGGGGAAAGTGTAGTTAAGCATCACAGGATGGTGGTCTGTAGTATGATGTTGGAGATCAATAAGAGGAAGAGAGTGAGGGCAGAGCCAAGGATCAAATGGTGGAAGTTGATAAAGGAAGACTGCAAGATTGAGTTTAGGGAGAAAGTGAGACAGGCACTAGGTGGCAGTGAAGAGTTACCAGACAGCTGGGAAACTACAGCAGATATAGTAAGGGTGACATCAAGAAGAGTGCTTTGCGTGACATCTGGATAGAGAAAGGAGGAAAAGTAAACCTGGTGGTGGAATGAGGAAATACAGGAGAGTATACAGAGGAAGAGGATGACAAAGAAGAAGTTAGATAGTCAGAGAGATGCAGAAAGTAGACAAGAGTACAAGGAGATAAGGCACAAGGTGAAGAGAGAGGTGGCGAAGGCTAAAGAAAAGGCGTATGATGAGTTGTATGAGAGGTTGGACACTAAGGAGGGAGAAAAGGACCTGTACCGATTGGCTAGAAAGAGGGACCGAGCTGGGAAAGATGTGCAGCAGGTTAGGGTGATAAAGGATAAAGATGTAAATGTGCTTACAAGCGAGGAGAGTGTGTTGAGCAGATGGAAAGAGTACTTTGAGAAGCTGATGAATGAAGAGAACAAGAGAGAGAAGAGGTTGGATGATGTGGAGATGGTGAATCAGGAAGTGCAGTGGATAAGCAAGGAGGAAGTAAGGACAGCTTTGAAAAGGATGCAAAATGGAAAGGCCATTGGTCCAGATGACATACTGTATTATGGAAGCATGGAGGTGTTTAGGAGAGATGGCAGTAGAGTTTTTAACCAGATTGATTAATTGAATCTTGGAAAGTGAGAGGATGCCTGAGGAGTGGAGAAGAAGTGTACTGGTGTCGATATTTAAGAATAAGGGCGATGTGCAGGACTGCAGTAACTACAGGGGAAATAAAATTGATGACCTACAGCATGAAGTTATGAGAAAGAGTAGTGGAAGCTAGGTTAAGAAGTGAGGTGATGATTAGTTAGCAGCAGTATGGTTTCATGCCAAGAAAGAGCACCACAGATGCAATGTTTGCTCGGAGGATGTTAATGGAAAAATTTAGAGAAGGCCAGAAGGAGTTGTGTTGCGTCTTTGTGGGCCTGGAGAAAGGATATGACAGGGTTCCTTGAGAGGAGCTATGGTATTGTATGAGGAAGTCGGAAGTGGCAGAGAAGTACGTAAAAGTTGTACAGGATATGTACGAGGGAAGTGCGACAGTGGTGAGGTCTGCGGTAGGAGTAATGGATGCATTCAAGTTGGAGGTGGGATAACATCAGGGTTCGGCTCTGAGCCCTTTCTTTGCAATGGTGATATACAGGATGACAGACGAGATTAGACAGGAGTCCCCGTGGACTATGATCTTTGCTGATGACATTGTGATCTGTAGCGATAGTAGGGAGCAGGTTGAGGAGAGCCTGGACAGGTGGAGATATGCTGTAGAGAGGAGAGGAATGAAGGTCAGTAGGAACAAGACAGAATACATGTGTGTAAATCAGAGGGAAGTCCGTGGAATGGTGAGGATGCAGGGAGTAGAGCTGGCGAAGGTGGATGAGTTTAAATACTTGGGATCAACAGTACAGAGTAATGGGGATTGTGGAAGAGAGGTGAAAAAGAGAGTGCAGGCAGTGTGGAATGGGTGGAGAAGAGTGCCAGGAGTAATTTGTGACAGACGAGTATCAGCAAGAGTGAAATGGGTAGGTCTACAGGACGGTAGTGAGACTAGCCATGTTATTTGGGTTGGTGACAGTGGCACTGACCAGAAAGTGGGAGACAGAGCTGGAGGTGGCAGAGTTAAAGATGTTAAGATTTACATTGGGTGTGACGAGGATGGATAGGATTAGAAATGAGTACATTAGAGGGTCAGCTCAAGTTGGACGGTTGGGAGATAAAGTCAGAGAATGAGATTGCGTTGGTTTGGATATGTGCAGAGGAGAGATGCTGGGTATATTGGGAGAAGGATGCTAAGGATAGAGCTGCCAAGGAAGAGGAAAAGAGGAAGGCCTAAGTGAAGGTTTATGGATTTTGTGAGAGAGGACATGCAGGTGATGGGTGTAACGGAACAAAAGATATGGAAGAAGATGATCTGCTGTGGCAACCCCTAAAGGGAGCAGCCGAAAGAAGAAGAACTGATTTCCTGTCCCATGATTATGACTGGCTTTTAAGACAATTTAGATTTCCAAGAGCTATCTACTTGGAGCTGTGTGCTTGGGCCGAATTTACAAAGGCAGACTTTGAGGAATTGTACTGTACCTGTTCCTTTGCAAGTTCTGTCCACCCTCTGGTTTTTAGCAACAGGAGCTTTTCAAAATGAACTGGCTTACCGATCAGATATTTCTCAATCATCACTGAGTCTCACCATGCCAGCTGATTGGGATGGTATTATCCGCTTGTCATCCAGATATATAAGATATCCTTGCAGTGTAGTTGAAGAGGCAAACATCAAAGCACAATTTGCATCAACGTCTGGTTCTCCAAATGTAATCGGTGTGGTCGTTTGCATGCACATTGCTATAAAGGCATCTTCAGCGAATGAATTTTCTTGTGTAAATAGAATTTCCATTCTGTTAATGTGCAAATTATCTGTGATGCGAAAATGCATCTTATTAATGTTCTGGTGAGATGGCCTAGCTTAACTCATGATTCATACAATCTGAGAAATAGTTTCCAACAAACAAAGTTGAAAATGGTGTTATGTTTGATGTTTGGCTTCTCGGTAAGATAAGACATTTAATATTAGACCTTTAGTTAAAAATTTAATGTTATCTGTGTGTTGTAACCATATATCATGATTACTTAAATGACAGCACGTACCTGCTAACGACATGGTTTCTCACCCCACTTTCCAACCCAATGAATGAAAAAGAGTGACATTATAATGATCTCAATTCTCGAGCTTGGGTGGTGGTGGTAGAACTTACTATTGGGCAGCTTAAGGACTGTTGGGGCTACTTGGATAAAATTGGTGGAGTCCTGCTCTGTAGTCCACAGAAAGTGTGCTGCATTGTGCAAGCTTACAATGTGCTGCATAATGTGGCACACAATCATGGCTTCTCCATACCCGAAGAGATGTGGTTTAACGAACATGACCTTGACCCACCAAATGATAAGCCAAATTGAAGAACGTTGCAACTTAATTTGCATGTAATTAGCAGAATGTAAAAACAAGTAATCAGATCCAGCATTAATTTTTTAACCACTTCATTTAATTTGTGGTCAGTATCACATAGTACAGACTTTTATATTCCTTAGTTCATTGGCCACATCTCTTACAGCATCCACTATTGCTTTTTGTAACTCTAGAACTACATCCATCAGCACGTGGCCAGATGGTTTCCTGGCAGTTTCTGAGGCAGGGGTACGTGCGTACCGATGTGCTCGGCACAGCAGCACGATTATCACATGGAGTCTCATCCCCGGCACACGTTTTGTAATATTATCTGAAACGGAATAAACAGTAATTAATATCACATCTGTTGTCTGTTTATTTGTCCTATTAAACAAGCTAATTATTTTCACAACAATGGATAATAGTAGGCAAAAAAAAAATAAAAACTCCTCTTCACTCATATTAATGTTAGAGTCCCGCTCACCTGCTGGTAAAATGCCGGTTATTAGTGTCACACCAATAACTGCAGAAACTCTGTCCTCAATGGTGTGAGCCCCGAAATTCTACTGCCTCCTCCAGTGGTGTTGATACTCAGACAGTGGGCTGCGACTTACCTTTTCACGTCAATTTTAAAATCTGACCACTTTTTATTATTTTGGGCACTATGCAGCTTTCTGCATTGCATTTGAAATTTTGAGTGCCTCCACCACACTGTGTCACTTCATCAATTTCCTTTTGTTGCTTATACCATTGCCTAAGCTACCAAATAATGTTTTTCCTTGCCTGCACTTCACTGAACAGGACTTTCAATTCGCATTTACTGAAATTCTTCTTTTTTACATGTGCGTTTGCCATTATCTTTTAACAAAACCCTGAATGCAAAGGGCTATGTATATTAATTTACATATTCAAATGGGTGTAATTCTGAGAGGAGTAAGGGTGGGGCTGTAGGTTTGTGTATGTGCATTAAATTTCATGTTGATAGGGATTTATAAAGGGAAAGTGCATAGAAATTGCTTATACACAGTTTTATGCATCTGAATTTTTTCTTTTTTGCATCTGAATTTTGTTTTGCATTCTCACATTTCTAATTTTGTCCGTATGCTTTGTTTTAGTGTGAATTCTACGCAAAGAGTTATACATGAGGCCCCAGGTCATTGCAAAGGAATCAACTATGGCACATAGCTGCACTGCACAGTTTTTAGTATTGGTCTGCCTGACTAATTGATTGATTGGAGCCATTCAATTGATTGGTTTTTAAGGTGGTCATCTGAAGAAACTGTAGGATTTTGTATTGTAAGTTTTAATCCACTCACCATCATCCATCTTTTCTCTAACAGGTGTACCCTCATACTTGAAGCACCTCACTACAATCTGTGCTGGCTTCTACTCGCTGTATCTCTTCTTCCAGTTGCACATGGTCTGGGTGGTGCTGCTCAGCCTCCTCTGTTACCTTATCCTCTTCCTCTGCCGGCATTCCAGCAACCGAGGCACCTTTTTATCCATCACCATCCTCATTTATTTGCTAATGGGGTAAGATGAAAGTGACAGATTGATGAATGTTGGTGTTGCACTGCTCATGGTTGAGACATATAATTTGGGTTTTCCATATGCCAATATCACCTGGGTGATGACATCCTGGGTATAATGTTAAATTGCATCTGACCCTGCAAGTGGTTCGCCAACTTGCAGGGAAATTATGGGGGTTTGTGACAGGAGTGGCACTCCAGCAACCGTAAAAAAAAACAAAAAAAAAGAAAAAACTTCATGCAGCTCTGAGACAGACAGGACTCTGTTTCTGCTACTTTTGCGGGTGTAGCTCTGCTGCAGCTGCCCAATAGGAAGGCTGTTCGCATTATGATGGGGATGGGAGAAAGCCCTTGGGGTCCTCATCCCCCAGAACAGTCAAAACCATTGGAAAGCCAGTGGGGTCAGCACTGTTGGGGATCGGAAGTGGTGTGATGCTGAGGCATTGCCCTCTCCATTGCAGCACTGGTAAATGCATGGAACGTGTTGTTTCCCCGGCATGATGATCATCTTTCTCTGTTGTCGGAAGAACTTTGTAAACTCCACGTTTCAGTTTGGGCAGTCTCTGAGGCGCACAGACCTGGGACTGGCCGGATGTCTGTAGGTGGGTACACCTTTTATTGGTCTGGTTGTTCTGATGGCTGTCATATTCAGGGAGCAGCTGTTGCTTTGGCAGATCAGCTTCTTCTAATGGTGTATGATGTCACTCCTTTCAACGAATGTATTATGGGACTCCGATTAAGGCATTCTCTGGGTGCCTTGTCTTTTGTCTCAGTGTATGCTCCGACCGCAGTGAGTGATGTAAAGGAGACATTTTATTCACAACTTCACTTTGTGGTTGATGTGTGCCCACAAGGTGACACTCCTATGGTCATGGGTGACTTCAGTGCAACCACTGGCACTGACGGGTCTGGCTGTAAGGGTTGTGTCGATCCCAATGACTGTGGTGAAAGTGGCTCTATGTTCCATGACTTTCCAAAAGTTCAGGGGCTGCAGATCACTGGAACCTGGTTCCAGTGCCCTTAGCTGCATCATTGGACTTTGTACTCCAATACTGGTGGTGTGGTAAAGGAGATCAATTACATCCTTGTGGGCAGATACTGGAGGCTCTTACAAAATTGCAGGGTCTACAGAAGTGATAAGTTTCTGAATTCTGGCCATAGACTTGTTGTTGCTACTCTGAACATCCAGCTTAGGTCCAGTAGGCTACTACCTACTAGGAAAATGAGGCCGGATTTGCCCAGTCTCCAAGATCAAGCTGTTTCTAACAAGTTTGCATGCAGTTTGTGTGAGGAACTTGCAGACTTGGGTGCAACTGCTGATCCGAATGTGATGTGGGAGACCTTCTATGACAAGACCCTGAAGGTTGCTGAGGATTATGTTGGTGTTACCAGTGTTTCCAGATGAAGGTGTTTCATCTTGCAGGGCAACCTGGATATTATTGAGAAGAGTCACAGGGAATGGCTTGATAGCAACTTTGGTCTGTACCGGGACCTGAGAAGGACAGTTGTGAGGGCTCTGAGGACAGATTTTTTAGAGAAATCTGAACACAGCCATCAGCAGTGTCTCTGACAGCGGAGAGAGTGTCAACCTTGTCGAAAGGTTTATTTACCTTGGCAGTGACATTCATGTCTCTGGTGACTCTTCCTATGAAGTCAGTAGATAGATTGGGTGAGAATAGGGAGTCTTGAGGTCGCTGGAAAAGGGTTTGTGGCACTCCCAATATCTTTGTAAAAAGACAAAGGTCCAAGTCTTTAGAGTCCTGGTGATTCCTCTTTTGCTATATGGTTGCGAGACATGAATGTTATCCAGTGACTTGAGATGGAGACTTGACTCCTTTGGTACTGTGTCTCTTCGGAGAATCCTTGGATACAGCTGATTTGACATTGCGTTAAATGTGCAGTTGCACTTAAAGTCCCGATTGAGGCATATTACCTACATTGTGAGAGAGCGCCAGTTACTATGACCATGTACCACAATTCCCCGAGGGTGATCTGGCTCGCAGGTTCCTCACTGTTGAGGACCTGAGTGGCTGGACCAGGCCAAGGGGACACCCCCACAACACCTGGCTACTACAGATAAATGGTAATTTCAAGAGGGTGGGACTTGGCCACGTGTCTGCCTGGGTTACCAACCAGGATTGCAAGCTGTTTTGTCATGTGGTGGGTGTTGCAACACACTGTACCAGTGCATGCTGCCTGACCTGACCTGATCTGACCTGAATATCACAGATCAGTGTGGTAGATAAGAAAGTATCATGTTTGCTTCTAATCAGAGATGTAAAGTTGTTTGAAAAAGTAGCTGCAAACATGCACCTGACTTTCGATTTGTAAAACAATGGTGAAATATTCAGTTCAAAATATTAGTTGTTGTTGCTTTGGGCTTTCTGTGTCAAAGGGTCTTAAGTAAAACAGTTGCAGCTCTCCGCATCTCACACTGGGTCTCTCCCTGATACACGATATAGATCTGCAATCTCTCATACTTTTAAATGGCATAAAAGAAAGTGTTCCATTGACTCAGCTGGAATGTCAAAGGAAGGACAGGTACGCTCATCAACTGAATTGGCATGTAGCCTTGTCTATTGTACTAGTTCTTTGATGATTTCAAAAAAAGTTTAATTGATATTGTAGTTTAAAAGGGCTTCTAGCACTGTAATTTCTTCTGATAAATCTTCCATTTTCTTTCTGAAATGCATAATCCATTTCATTCGCAGTAGTAAGCATTTTTCTAATTAATAATTTGTGCATACGTGCATCTCCCACTTGGGCATATTGAATTTAGGCATGAGCAATCAAAACACATTATGTGTCCACCTTCTCAACTTTGAGGAGGGAAAATGGCAGTTTTATTTCAAGCTGTATTTCAAGATGAATTTATAGGAATATTACAGATAAAATAAATAAGCAACAAAAAACATGTGACACATTTGTTTACTTGCGCTCACATTTCATAACACATTTATTTATGCTAACCTACCACAGTTCTTTTTATTTACTTGCAGATTTATTCATTTATTTAATTTTGTCCGAAATATTCCTCCATTTGAATGATAATTGCAAAGCTTTTAATTTTGTGCAAATTACTCACAGTTACTTGTGATATGAACTGTTTAAACTGTACCCCTTCACACAAATAAAATTGTAGTAATCACACATTCATATTTCACCTATTAAAGCAAACATTTGGTTCTGGCTGACTTACAAAGTTACAAATGTATCCCTGTGTAGCTTTTGACCCTTTGAGTTTTGCCGGTGTTTCCGATGGGAGTGTTGGCTCCTTGGAAATATGTTCTTTTATATTGCGGCGTTTTAATAAACCTATACAGTGGAACCTCGGTTTATGAGTAACTTGGTTTACGAGTGTTTTGCAAGACGAGCAAAAATTTTTAATAAATTTTGACTTGATAAATGAGTGATGTCTTGCAATACGAGCAGTATGGATACATTTTGTCTGCTGAGCGTCATGTGATCACAACTGAGCTGATGGTTCTTCTCTCTCCTTATCTCGCTCGCTTGCCCAGCACCTCTCTCTCTCCTTATCTTGCTTGCTTGCTCGCCCAGCGCGTCTCTCTGTTTACAGCGTGTCTCTCTCTCTCTCTCCTTATCTCGCTCGCCCAGCGTGTCTCTCTGTTTACTACAGCATTGTGACTGTGTGCGCTGTGAAGTGCGAGTCCCCATCTTGCTCCCCAAAACACGAAGCTGAGTCTCAGTACTTTAACACTAGTTTTATTCAGCTTGAAACAGCAACAGCGCTGTTATTTATTGCAGCGGGATCTTTATAATGTTCCTTGTATGACCCATTGACGACAGGCGCTTATAGCATGTCTGCGATCTTTTTGGATGCGCTTATACGGCGAACTGCTACAGCGCTGGGAGACTGCGATTGCTTTGGGACACTCTTCCGCGTATCTTCCTGTTGGGTGGAATCCCACATGAGTTTAGAAACTCACACCAGCCATGATTCTTTTTAAAGGTAAAGTGCAGGTTAATTTGTATTATGTATTTTACTTTATATTTTGTCTTAATCATTTTTATATGAATAGTTTTGGGTTGTGGAACGAATCATCTGAGTTTCCATTATTTCTTATGGGGAAATTTGCTTTGATATACGAGTGTTTTGGATTGTGAGCATGTTTCCGGAACGAATTATGCTCGCAAACCGAGGTTCCACTATATTTAAATAATTATAAATAATAACGACGATATCCCTCTTTTCAGCGATAGGCGGCGACAAAGTCACAGAAAAGACAGAATATACTTAGCTTGTTTAATGCGGCTTACATTGCTGTACAGACAGGAAAAACAGGCCAGTTTCATTTCACCGAGGACTTCTTTTGGGGACTCAATCGTGTAGAAACTGCTCTTTTTTTGTCACAATGGAGGTGGATTTTGGACCAATTTCTTTCACCCACACAGTTTCTCAAAGTTGGCAAAGCTCCAGCTTCTTATATATTGTTTTCTACAGGACCAAGCTCCCATTACATTTCCAAACAAGGCAGACAATTTCGTGCTGAACATCAAACAGTCGGTTCAAATAACACTTAGTCCTTTTTAGGGTTTACAACACAGCCTTCCAGCTGTCCCTTTCTGTCTTTATGCTTTGCTTGGCCCAGCAATTCTGAATGCTGACACTCTATGCTAAATCTGGCTCAGCTCTTTATGGCATGTTACACAGAAAAATAATGAAAAATACATATAAAAAGATCTAAAACCGATACAGTGACACAGTTATAACAAACTTATTATAACAGCCGGTCACATTTGGCATTCACCTTACTCAATTAGATAGAGGTTACTAACATTATTGATCTATTTTGAAAACACTGACAAATGAAAATGATCAATTTTTATTCATAAATATTTGCAGGAAGTGTATCTCTGTCTTTATCAATGCAGTCAATATCCAGGAAGCATCATGACTAATACTTCAGTTGAATAACTAGGTATAATGAATCTTTTCATTTATTGTATTTTGTTATCTCATTTAAATATGAAAAACACAAAAGTAGAAGGAGAAATTGTGGTTATGCATTTGCAAATGCAGTCAGATAGTCTCTGCTATTATAGTATGTGTCCTTAGGTTATTCAGGGTTTTTTTGATTACAATCTCAAAGATAACATTAAAGGGTATTTATTGTTAGGATCCTTTTACAACATGAAATTACTTTGCTTTATTGTGTTTTAAATAATCTGTATCTTTAATGGATGTGTGTGAATTATGTAATTAATAATTTATATACTTTTAAGTTATACTTTGTGAACTTGATACAGTGCCCCGAGCCTGAATTCATTGAAGAACACTATATAAAAAAAAGGACTGATCTAAAAATTTTTTTATAAAAATGTTATTCTAATAGCTTTTTCTAATTTAAAAAGAAGTGATGATCTAAATATTATTTTAAAGATTAAGAGGTAACTTGATAGAAATTTTTAAAACTACAAATAGGATAGCAGGGTGTATGCCTGTTGTTGCATTAAAATGTACTTTTTCAACAACATTAAGAATATATTTTGAACAAGTGTTGTGTTATTCTTTACATAGATAACGTTTGATACATTGAATAATTTACCAAGTAGCATAACAGTATTTATTTGGCATACTGCTTAAACTTTAATCTGAAAATATTTAGTAAAATTTAGATGAGAAAAGGATTAATGGGAAATACCAACCTAGAATGTCTATTTTTGTCCAAAGGGTTCTTTTGTGAAAATGCATTTTGCATCCAAGATTATAATGTACAATCTTCAGACTTTACACAGAAATGACTGTTTCTGTAGCTTCTGTATTGGGAGTGTTCAGTCTCTCTCATTCTGACTGACCTAACTGGGAAAAGAACTCAGTTTCTCAAACTTTGATGACAAACTGGTGAAAAGCAGTAATAAAGCAAGCAGGAAAACACAGTTAAAAATTAATCTTTAAATATTATCATCAAATAGGTAGCGCCAGGAACAAAAGCAAAACAGAAATGTGGCTGTACAAACCATATAACCTGTTAGATATAAATATTCAGTGTCTTAGGTGTTGTCTAATCTTATTGTTACACGTCTCAAGTTACAAGTTTCAATTCCTCCTTCTCTCTGGTCTGCTCGTCTTTGGTCAGTTATTATCTGTTCTGTGTACTGGTTAACTCTCGTTGGCTCTCTCTCATTTGCTCTCTTCCTTGCCTTCATCATCGGATTTTACATAGCTTACTTCCTACTTGGCCCTGTCCCAGTCTCGTTTGTCTAAGATCATGCATCTAAAACAGGTCTCTTATTCCCCAAGCTTTTTTCCTGCCCCCCTGCTTTTCACTCTGCCACATATGGCACACGAAAAAGCATTGACAGAATTCATAGATAAGCTGCTTGCAAAATCATACCTCTGTTCTTATTAGTGAAACACCTTATCCTAAAAACTCTGAACTTAAATGCCTCAGAGTGTATTTATACTTTCAGTTAGAATATATGCTGTAATAGATTAAGGGCTCTCTCGCTCCCTTGAACCCTCAGACCACTCGTCAGACACCAAGTAAAAGTCCAATAATAATATTTATTGTTATAAATAAGTGCACAAAGCACCTCCACCTCCCCTATACTTCAATAAACAATACAATAATCCAATAATAAACAATCCTCCAATCTCCCAGATGCTTAGCCACCCTGCCTCCCAACTCAGCTCAATTGTCTGGGATCTCCCATAGTCCTTTATAATCCTTGACCCGGAAGTGTTTCTGAGCCCTCAGTCCATGTGATTATCTAGCACTTCCGGGTCAGGTAAAAACTTCTCTTTTTCTATTACATTTGTTTGTCTTGTTCACTGAAAATGACTTAATATTAGTGAAATTATCTGTCCATGCAGCAAGATAATTTTACTTGCCAAGACATCTTAAAATAAGTTAGTTCCAGTCTAGAAATAAGAAAGCTCTGATAGGTGTTCAAAGGTTTGAGATAAGTAGAAAATGCTGTTTTTTAGAACAAATTAATTGAGATTAGACTTTCTACAGTGGAAATACACTGAATGTTAGAAAATAATTTTTAATTCAGTTGTTTTGCATTCTTAATTTTAGCACACTGAAAAATGAAGGCCGAGTAACAAGAAAATAAATCACTAATATAACTGGTTATTTTATATATATATATATATATATATATATATATATATATATATATATATATATATATATATATATATATATATATATATATATATATATATTACATTACATCATGCCTGGAGAAGAGGCCTGAGTTGCCTCAAGCTTGCATATTGTAATCCTTTTAGTTAGCCAATAAAAGGTGTCATTTTGCTTGACTGTTCTCTAATATAAGTGGAAAATCCTTAATACCAGTGGAGAATGAAAGTCGTGTTACTTGAAATAAGTTAGCTTATCTTGAAATAAATAGTCCAATATTTAATCTCAGAGCATACATCTTAAAACAGGAAAATTTATTTTATAAAAATCACAGAATAAGAAAAAATATGATTATTAAGAAATAAATGCTTGAAATAAGCAAAATTATATGCCAATGGGGCGAGATATATTAACTTGGATTTTTTAAAAAAATCCTAAAATTAGTTCATTTCAACACAAACTAAACTATTTTGCATGATATATACAACAAATTTCAGTCCACCTACAAAAGAATAAAGTAAAAGTAGCACAGTGCTCTCATTTTAGGATGGTCTTCATTTCAAATTGAAACCAAATATTTTAGCAGAGGTTTGAATTAAGAATTTATTGCTACATTCAAGACACATAATTAAGATACAGTTTCCTGATATATGTTGGCTTCCTAAATACATAAAATAATAAAGACATAATCATTAGCACTGCTCTTTATTTAAGTATTACATCAGTATCCCATAGCACTACTGCTGTGTTTACAATACAGAAACAGAGAAAAAAATAAGCACATGAAAATTAGTTGACACAGGAAGATTACCTTGTATATAACACAAAAGTAATATTCACATAATTTTTGTACATTGTAGTTCAGGGCTCTCATCTTGTCACAACTCAGTCAGAAATAGATAACATAAACTTGCAAAATTTTAACAGTGGTAACTTTGCCAAAAAACAGGACAAAGAAAATACAACCTAGCATGTTAAAATCCACAAAAACATCTAATTCTTTATAATTAATCTTCAAATATTATGGTAATTATATAAAGTACGTCATAGATATACATTTCCTGTTCTATATTTGGCTCAAACAATTTTTCTTCTAGCATATTTGTATTTTCCCTTCACATTATTTTAAATGTGTACAATTTCTATTAATGGTTTCTAAATCACACTTTACCTAATTTACAGTTACACTTAACCAATCTTTTTGCTTCAAAATGTATCAAGTTGATTATGTTGGCCAGGCTTAAGTAGTGCCTCAGTGATTACTGACCAATAAACTGTTTCCATTCAGCTAAGGCTTTCCTGTATGATGCAGTTACATCCTTTTCATGAATTGTGTCCAGTAATATTTCAATTTGAATTGCAGAGAGGACAGCAGTAAGGCACTTAGGATATGTTAGATGTAGTGCATAATAGTATGCCATAAGGTACATGATACCTTACTGCAACATTTCTTGAGGGAAAGTTGTCACAGGCTCACTTCCAATACCCAGCATGCAGTTATCTTGGTTCACAATAAGGACGGTGCTAGTCAGTGGTCGGACTTTGCTGTAGAAAGGCATCAGGATTGTCGGAGGTCTTCAAGACAAACAAAAACCAACAAAGAAAGCAGACTTAATTTATTTTATCCTCTGTAGTCCTATACATATTTATTATACATTTACAGTACCTGTTTATAATACTAAATCAATGTGCTAATTTTAACAAAAACAGTTATACACAGCTTGTAACTGAAATAGCAAAGAAATCACTAAAAATTGAAGATTGCTATATTCTGTTGAGCCCTTTTATTCAAACCGTTTAATGTATAATGTCATTCCTGTAGCTAACATTAAAAACAACCCTGAAGATTACTGTCAGTCACAGATGGATAGAATTGCAGTAACTGTCTTTATTTTTCCTTTAAACAAAGTAAAAATGCAAAGTTTTACCTTAAAGCCATGAACTAATGCATATGTTTTGTTTCCCAACTTTTTTGGGGGTAGAGCAAGTGAAGGAAACATGGATGGCAGAACTCTAAATGTGGCGATGGCATTTTTCACTAATGAAAAGAACATAATTCCTATTAAATATCTTTTGCATTATGTTCTAATATAACTCAAACATTCTCCTTTTAATGAAAACAACAACTTACAACAAGCTTTAAATTAAGAATGATTTATAACAAAAATTATATGATGTCTGGTATTTTTTTTACCTACTAATATGCTACGACGTATAACATGAATGAACAATTTAAATGAACCTTACATAGGTCATATTTAAAGTTTTAAGTATTCTTTAAAATATTCCTTCATTATTTATACCTAATAAAGGATAGTGTCAGTCAGTTTATTATTCTGTTGTGTCTTAAAAAGATGCTAGACAAAACTATTTACAATGCTAATAAATGGCTTTTTAAAAACATAATTAAAGGGAAAAAATTATTTCAGAATAACAAAGTACAACTATCTAATACAATGAAGAAAAGGGGACCTGGAATTCACAAATTAACAGTTAGTGGCAAAGATAGCAACAATAATATTTTGCATGAAAATTTCTCAAAGTTTGGCTTACTATAATATAGATTTGGTCTTAATGGAAAAATGGCATAAAAAGTACAACCCTTTGAGCATCAACTGCAAAATATCATAACTTTAAACAGCTTCAATTTGATTTTCATTAAGGCCTATCATGCTAAAACACTGAGTAAAGTGCATAACTAACTATAAAATGAGTTTGAATAAAATATGTATGACCAATTTTACCCTCATCGTGCATAAGTGGAGGCTTCAGGATCTTCTTCATTACACCATAAAACTGTGCTTTTCCATAAAAACTGGTCCATTTACTCTTAACTTCTGTGATGTAGTTAAGATTATTTCAGCTAAGAATACAACGCATTTCATCCATTACCTATAAAATAAGCACACTCTAAGTCAGCACATATTTTGTTTTAAGAAACCATTTTCAAAAATATTTCAGTCAAATGTCTGTGTTTTATGTACTTACATGATCCAGTTCTTTAAAGCATGGGTAAGCCTCCCATAGAATCTATAAATGACCTCTGTGCATTAAATTCATGATCTGCAGATTTATTTGGCTTTGGCTTCTTGTAAAGGTACTGTAGTGTTTTGTAGTGTTAACAACTGCAAAAACATATAAATGAATAATCAAATCAGTTGTGTTTTCTAAACAGTCAGAACTAAGATGGGATATGACCATCTGTATTGTGCACTTACCAGATGGTTCACATTCTTTCTCTGCTGTAACTTCTTGGGTACGACTAGAAGGTGACACGTTAACAAGCGTCACTGAAGCAATAGAATTCCCCGATGATGCTGCAGAATCGGCCTCGCCTGAATTCTCGACTTCAGCAACATCAGGCTTGTCAGTGGTGACCCTAAGACATCTTTTTATTTGTCTGAGGCATACAGCCCTGTCGCTTCTGAGGTATGTGAATATTCTGTAGCCTTTTCAGGAGTTGTTTAAACATAGGTTCCTGTAATGAGATTACACTCTTAAAAAATGTGCAAATGAATAAAAGGTGTGACTGCTCAGTCTAAAACCCCTATAAAAACTAGTTATTTACACATGAATTTTGAACTTGAGCTGCACGTAGCATTGGATAATACTTGACGTACGTTTTGCTATTGAAGAAACCTCATGTTTGTAGGTATATTTGTCTTCCCTTGTTGTTGTCCTCAGTATGGGCACTATGTTGGTCACTGTATTTCTAATTAATCTACTGTGAAGATCCTTTGAAAGAATACAATGCCCCTCTTTTGCTATAAGCTGCAGTTCAAAGTAATGTTTTCTGATCTGCTCCAACTCACTGTCACTATGAAATATATATTCGGGGCTTGTTAGTTGAATGATTTTAGAGGGACTAGCTTCTCTTAAATGTTTTATGGAACATCCTTGCTCACATGATTGAGGGGTAGGTGAAGAATGGCATTTTTTTTTTAGAGTATTGCATTCAGAAGAGGAGGGATATCTATATATCTATTTTATATATATATATATATATATATATATATATATATATATATATATATATATATATATATAATGTGTGTGTGAATATATATGTGTATATATATGTATTAACCTCCTAAGAAAGACTGTCGCTTAGCTGCTAATACACAAATGATGCAAGCACTTTGGCAACATCAATCCTTCTAGCAGAGAGATGCCCAGAGTAGTTCTAACGGTTTAAATACTTTCATGCTTCAAACAGCACGGGCTTACACATTTAGTATATACCAGGCAACTGCCAGCATTCTTTGTTAGAGCACCACTGCGCCCCTGTTGCTTTTCAAATTAAATACAGTTGGTCTCATCCGTTATGGATTATGGATGTCTGAAGCGGAGCTTCGTTAGTAGCGGCTTTATGTTTCACTTATTTCTTATTATATTGTGGTATCCTGCATTTACTCGACCCGAGGAGTTTCCATTACTATATAAACAAGAGTAACAAGAAAGGGGGTCAGAAAGAACCGGAAAGGAAACTTAAAGCTACATCCAAGTCTAGACAGACATCAAGCCCAAGTGCGAGGTACGGCCTCTCAGAGACTGACCTGGAACAGGCAGGCGAATGCATAGACTTCCCAGAACCCCGCTCTAATGTATCCTCTTCAGTCGAGAGCGAAAATGGGAGCAAAGGTGCAAGTGATGCAGGTCACGATAGCTTGCCGATTCCAGAAGTACACCTGAAACTAGAAATGGCCTTGCAGTCTGTGCTATCATATACTCCTCGCGAACCTGAAGCATCAGCTGTAACTGGGGCTGCCACTTCACCCACGGAGCACGAAAGCTGAAACAGTTTGTCCGAACTGAAGGAAATGATCACAACATTGGCCATGGCCATGAGTGAGCTTAAGAAAGACATTCAAAGGAATATGAAGAAAGAAAGAAGTGACTTGTTTAAGGCAAACGAGAAGCTGTGGCTGGAGCTACGGCAGGATAATAAAGACCTGGAAATGCGTCTATATAATTGCTTTGATGCGACCTTTAAAGGTATGCTGGGGAAAATTAAGGAACACATTCAAGAAAATACGTCTAAACTGAGAGAACTTCATTATAAGCTGGATGGCGTGAAACAGACATTCACGGCTCGAATTTAAACAGCGGAACAATTGGCAACGCTGATGGAAAAGCTACAGCTGCGAATTCCAAATGCAAAAAACAGACTTGCGGCTCTGGAAGATGGAGGCAAAAGGAATAATATTAGAATTGAAGGTCTACTCCAAGCCCAGTGAAATTCTCAGTTGAACTATTCTCAAAAATTATTGGAGAGGACTTTAAATCAGATACCAAGCTAGCAGCAGCTTATCGCATACGCGGATCAAATACCTTTAAACCTAGGTCTTTTATTGTCCGGTTTGAGAGATTACTATGTAAGCTTGATGTGATGGCACTTAGCAGACACAAGCAAGAGATTATATTTGAAAATAACCACATTCATATTTTCCCTGACTTCTCACCCTCAATAGCTGCTAAATGTACAGCCTTCTACAACATTAAACAGCAGTTACGGAAAGCTGATATCAAATACAGCCTCTTGTATCCTGCAAAACTGAAAGTGGATTTTCAAGGCCAATACTATGACTTCTCCAGCAAGGAGGAAGCAGGAAAGGAATTAAGGAAGCTGATCCTGACACTTTTTTGAAACACAATAGTGAGTTGCATCCTGTCATGGCACAGCAAGGAGATATCACCTGCTGTCTGATCCACTTGTAATGATACAGGTATTATACTTATACATCCTTTTCTCTACTCGGATGCTTTTTGTGTTAATTAAAGTTATAGATGTGTGTGTGTGGAAGAAGTGAAAGTAGTTTTTTTTTTTTTTGCACTACCTTAAAGGAGACTGTTTAACATCATACCTTGGTTTTTTGTTATTGTTATTATTGCATTAGGATTTACTATGCTTATCCTGGACCACTTTTTAACACCATTCCCTGGGTTTATTATTTTATTATCTTAATACTTTAAGATTGTGAATATTATATTTTAAGCTTATAGTCTGTTAATGATTATATTTTAGGCATATAGTATTTAGACTTTATCAGCAATGGATATCTCTTTTTTTTTTTTTTTTAATCCTCAAATGCCACTGCGGGGGGAGGGGTGGTGGCTTTTTGTTTTGTACGTGGTCTGTCTAGGTATGTCAGAGGACCGGGACTTTGTGAAGTTGGGTCCAGCCTCACGTGGGGAGGCAAAATGGGGGGTGGGGGAATAAGGGGGGTAGAGAAAGAGAGCAGGCTATATCTAATCTATCCTTTTAATCCTTATAATTATAACTACCAATGTAACAATGGTTAATGCCATCTCACTTCCAGTTAAGACTATAAAATTACATAAAAAATTTAGAATTAATGTCTCCATGATGGGACAGCTAACTTTGTGAGCTGAAATGTTAAAGGACTGAGTCACAAATTAAAGAGAAAGAAAGTATTCTCTCACCTAACAGGCTTAAACGCTAAAATAGTATTTTTACAGGAGACCCACTTACTAAGCAAGGATCAGTTCCAGCTGCAAAAAGACTGGACTGGCCAAATATTCAATTGTACCTTTACAAAGAAAACTAGAAGTGTGGTAATTCTCATACATAGAATAGTCTCATTTGTAGCATCAGAAGTATTATCTGATCCTGAAGGGAGATATGTAATTGTCATGGGCAACTTATTTAACTGTAAAATGATTTTGATAAATGTTTATGCACCCAATTATGATGATAAGAAATTTATGCAAAATGTATTTGCATCCATTCCCAATGTGAACTCTCATAACATTATAATGGCTGGGGACTTTAATTGTGTTTTAAATCCACTCTTAGATAGGACTCCTGTCACAGGGGGGGATGACATCTAACACTGCAAAGACAATTGCACAGTTTGTAACTGACCACAACTTATCAGATCCCTGGAGATTTCTAAACCCAAACTCAAGAACATATTCTTTCTACTCACTAGTACATCATCGCTACTCAAGAATTGATTATTTCTTTCTAGATAATAACTTCTTGCCTACGATTAAATCTTACAAGTACGACGCTGTTGTTTTTTCCGACCATGCACCTCTGATCTTGGAGCTAAAATCATTATGCCCCACATGCTTACCTCACAGATGGCATCTTAACACACTACTATTAGCAGACGAGAACTGTACATAATTTATATCCAAACAAATCAGTTTCTTCCTAGAAACAAATTCATCCTCAGAGGTCTCTGCAGGAATACTATGGGAAACTCTCAAGGCCTTCTTAAGAGGACAGATTATTTCATATCTTTCCCTCAGGAATAAATTAGAACCCAAGAAAGTGTCAGAGCTAAGAAGCGAAATTACTAGAAAGGATGAAGAACATGCCAGGCGCCCAAGTGAGGCTTTTCATAGGAAAAGGCAGGCTCTGCATTCAGAACTCAACCTCTTGTCAACTAAAGAAACTGAACAACTTACTTATAAATCAATCCCTCCCTTTCAAAGATCCAAGATGACAATGGGATTAAGTGTAAGGAAGCAATGCAGAGAATTCACTCGAACTCCATATGTGCAAAGCATAAAATTATTCAACTCATAATTATATATCGAGCACATCTGTCTCACTTAAAACTGTCCAAAATGTTTCCAGGGCAAGATCCAACCAGCGATTGCTGCAATCAAATCCCTGCCTCACAGGGTCTCATGTCATCATTTTGGACCAAAATTTTTAAGTGCCTTTTAGACAGCCTCGGTGTCACATCTGCAGGGGTTTTCGATAAAAACCAGTCCAATTAGGCAAGTGTCAATAAATAGAGCCGCTGCGCGATCAGTTGTAATTTTTTCAGTGTGCTTCTTTTCTTTAAAATTCGAAACTTTTTCCCAAATTGCAAACACTTCCTTTATCTCACTTTATGAGGTAACCTCCTCCGCGATACGGATCTCCTGCAGAACCTCTGTATGTTGTCGCGTCTATAGTTCCATCAACTCCTCTGTCGTCAGTTCCTCTGAATGTGCGGCGACAAGCTCTTTGATGGCTCGTATTTCGAATTTTGGCTCGTAACTCAAGGCAAAAAATCAACTTAGTGACAGCTCGTATCTCAAAAAACTCGCACGTTAGGGCACTCGTATCTCAAGGTACCACTGTATATACATATACATATCTACATATATACTGTATATACATATATATATATATATATATATTAGGGGTGGGACTTGATTAAAAAAATTAATCTAATTAATTAGAGGCTGTGTAATAATTAATCTTGATTAATCGTATGTAATCACACATGAAAATTTGCCCCAAATTGCAAATGTTTTTTTTTAATTTAAAAGGGTTTTAGTGGGCGACAGAATCAAATAATAGACATGGACATGAATATTGTAAACTCAAGCTCTTTTAATTTCTGAAAAAAAAAAATGCTTTTAAACAGCATTTCAATTCAAAACAGAAACAAAAATATCATCCCTGGCTAAAATTGGGCAGACTTAAAAATAAAGTGGTATTTTAAGTACTTTAAGTACATTTTCAGAATGGTGTTGTCTTTAAATAATAATAACCAAAATTTCAACATAAAGTGTAGTTTTTATTTTTAAAAAAATAAGTCAGAAACATGAAAGGTAATTTGACCAGCTTCATCTTTAAACTCTGAGTAACCTTAGCCAAAATTATTTTGTACATTAGGCTAAAACAGTGTGATCATTGAATATTTTGTAATTAGATGTAATTAGAATTACTAACAGTCACGGAAGTCCAATGATCCCCAGTAAGAGCCACAAAGTCCGCTTTCTGTAATGCATCTAATTTTGCTTGCTTTTCAGTGTGCAGAAAACCATTCTTTTATCAATGCTTCCGTCGGGTAGTCTCTTGAAATGAAATTTTCCTCCGATCAGTCGTAGGAACGCGCTTTATTCTGACTGTAACATTTTTGTAGCTCTGATGTGTGCATCAATGTAATCGATGTACAGGGCCGCTGCTGGCCAAATGTGTGCCCTAAGCAGAAATTTACTTTTGCGCCCCCTCCCCCAAATATTACGGAGTAAAAATAAAATAATAAAAAAACACCTACTATAGGGGCCAAAATAGAACTTTATTCAAATAAAAGTAAATACATAAATAAATTGTATCATTTATAAATTACAATTGTAGCTCTACAGCAAAAAATACAAACTAAAATTACACTTTAAATAAAACATTTATAATAAATAAAATAAACAATAATAAACTGAAATAAAATCAACACTGTCATCTGCTGGAGCTTTCCAAAGTTCAAAATTTACAAAGGCACACTTCTGCTTTTTCTTGAAGCAAAGTCGTAAATGAGCTCTTCATATGATAAAGCCTTTGCCAATTCAGAGTTGATGCTGACAATTGCCAGACCACTGATGCGCTCTTGTGCCATAGATGAGCGCAAGTACGTTTTGATGAGCTTCATTTTAGAAAAACTTCGCTCAGCAGAGGCAACAGTTACAGGGAGCGTCACTTCTGTGCACAGAGCAATCCAGAGATTTGGTTATATGCACGGGCTTCATCTTGGGCTTTTTTTTTTCTTTCGTTTCTCAGTGCCCGACTGTTGATGTCTCTTTCCAGGAGCAGGCATATTGTTCAATTATTATAATTTTTGGCCAAATAGTCAGCCGTAACAGAGGTGAGGCGTAGCGTCATCACGTGTGCTTAACCTACTCTCGTTCACCGTAAAATGCAATATATACGTTTATATTTTTGTTTATTTGTATATGTATATTATTAATATTAATTTATTATTATAATATATAAAAATGATTTTTTTGAGCAGCTGGGATGGTGCCCCCCTGGGAGTTGGTGCCCTACGCAGACTGCGTACTCTGCGTATAGGGAGCGGTAGTACTGTCGATGTACCAGGAAATCATGCATTGACAAAAGTTCCCCTTTGCTTGAAATTGAAAGTGTGATTAAATGCGTTATTTTTTAACACGTTATGGAGTACATGCATCGAAGCTTCTCAGCTGTGCTTGTGCTAAGAAAAGGAAACATTTTAAAAATAACGTAACATGATTCTGCGTTAACCGCATATTTTTTCATACGTCTCAAACCAAGGGGATGCGAGGGTAAAATGAATCGGGAAGCGCGCGTATATACTCAGAGCATCCCCTCTCGGGAATCGAACCTCGGATGTCAGCGCTTTGCGCCACGGCGTGTGGCTTGTCTATTTGAGAGTATGTAGATCGGTATGTATATATATATATATATATATATATATATATATATATATATATATATATATATATATAGATATATAGATATATAGATATAGATATAGATATAGATATATATACCCCGTGGTGTGAAAAACTATTTGCCCCCTTCCTGATTTCTTTACCCATTAGTCAGATATAACACAAGTAAACACAAAATGCAGTTTTTAAATGATGGTTTTTATTATTTAGGGAGAAAAAAAATCCAAACCTACATTGCCATGTGTGAAAAAGTAATTGCCCCCTGAACCTAATAACTGGTTGGGCCACCCTTAGCAGCAATAACTGCAATCAAGCGTTTGCGATAACTTGCAATGAGTCTTTTACAGCGCTCTGGAGGAATTTTGGCCCTCTCATCTTTGCAGAATTGTTGTAATTCAGCTTTATTTCAGGGTTTTCTAGCATGAACCGCCTTTTTAAGGTCATGCCATAGCATCTCAATTAGATTCAGGTCAGGACTTTGACTAGGTCACTCCAAAGTCTTCATTTTGCTTTTCTTCAGCCATTCAGAGGTGGATTTGCTGGTGTGTTTTGGGTCATTGTCCTGTTGCAGCACCCAAGATCGCTTCAGCTTGAGTTGTGAACAGATGGCGGACATTCTCCTTCAGGATTTTTGGTAGACAGTAGAATTCATGGTTCCATCTATCACAGCAAGCCTTCCAGGTCCTGAAGCAGCAAAACAACCCCAGACCATCACACTACCACCACCATATTTTACTGTTGGTATGATGTTCTTTTTCTTTCTTTTATGCCAGATGTAACGGGACATTTGCCTTCCAAAAAGTTCAACTTTTGTCTCATCAGTCCACAAGGTATTTTCCCAAAAGTCTTGGCAATCATTGAGATGTTTCTTAGCAAAATTGAAACGAGCCCTAATGTTCTTTTTGCTTAACAGTGGTTTGCGTCTTGGAAATCTGCCATGCATGCCATTTTTGCCCAGTCTCTTTCTTATGGTGGAGTCGTGAACACTGACCTTAATTGAGGCAAGTGAGGCCTGCAGTTTTTTGGCGTTGTCCTGGGGTCTTTGTGACCTCTCGGATGAGTCGTCTCTGCGCTCTTGGGGTAATTTTGGTCGGCCGGCCACTCCTGGGAAGGTTCACCACTGTTCCATGTTTTTGCCGTTTGTGGATAATGGCTCTCACTGTGGTTCGCTGGAGTCCCAAAGCTTTAGAAATGGCTTTATAACCTTTACCAGACTGATAGATCTCAATTACTTCTGTTCTCATTTGTTCCTGAATTTCTTTGGATCTTGGCATGATGTCTAGCTTTTGAGGTGCTTTTGGTCTACTTCTCTGTGTCAGGCAGCTCCTATTTAAGTGATTTCTTGATTGAAACAGGTGTGGCAGTAATCAGGCCTGGGGGTGGCTACGAAATTGAACTCAGGTGTGATACACCACGTTAGGTTATTTTTTAACAAGGGGGCAATTACTTTTTCACACAGGGCCATGTAGGTTTGGATTTTTTTTCTCCCTAAATAATAAAACCATCGTTTAAAAACTGCATTTTGTATTTACTTGTGTTATATTTGACTAATGGTTAAATGTGTTTGATGATCAGAAACATTTTGTGCGACAAACATGCTAAAGAATAAGAAATCAGGAAGGGGGCAAATAGTTTTTCACACCACTGTATGTATGTATGTGTATATATATATATATATATATATATATATATATACACATACATACATATACACATACATATATACACTGCTCACAAAAATTAAAGGAACACTTTAAAGAAACACATTAGATACATCAGATCTCAATATGAAGTTGGATATCTATACAAATAACGACAGGGCAATGTCTTAGGAACAAAAGGATGCCAAGTCTTTTAATGGAAATAAAACTTTTATGCCTACAGAGGGCTCAATTGTGTAGACACCCTAAAATCGGAGTGAAATGAAGATGTGGCAGGCTAGTCCATTTTTTCAAAAACTTAATTTCTGCTACTCAAAATGCTTTTCAATATCTTGTGTGGCCCCCACGAGCTTGTATACATGCTTGACAACGTCGGGGCATGCTCCTAATGAGACGACGGATGGTGTCTTGTGTGCATTTCCTCCCAGATCTGTATGAGGGCATCCCTGAGCTGTTGTACAGTCTGAGGAGCAACCTGGCGGCCCTAATGGACGAAACATAATGTCCCACAGATGTTCTATTGGGTTTAAGTCAGGGGATCGTGAAGGCCATTCAATTGTTTCAATTCCTTCATCCTCCAGGTACTGCCTGCATACTTTTGCCACATGAGGCCGGGCATTGTCGTGCATTAGGAGGAAACCAGGACCTACTGCACCAGTGTAGGGTCTGACAATGGGTCCAAGGATTTCATCCTAATACCTATGTTTACCTATATATGTAGATATGTATGTATATGTATATATATATGTTTATATATGTGTGTGTGTATGTATGTATGTGTATATATATATATATATTATATGTGTATATATATATATATATATATATATGTATATATATATATATATATATATATATATATATATATTGTAAAGGACCGAGGAGACAGTAGCAAGGGTTGGGGTTTTCCGGCCCCGTATATTGTAAACACAAACAAAAACTGGTCAAAATTATAAACAAAATAGTTCATATGCGCGACGCCACTCCTGGCGTCGCGCCATTTTATTGGGGAGGAGCGGAAGTGGAGGATGCGGGAAGGACCGCAAGGGAGGATGGGAAGGATGGCGTCAGGGCAAGATGGCGGAGGAAGGGCGGAAGTATCGCACTGCGGTCAATCCAGGCCTATGGTGCAGGAAGGTCTTTCTTTCTATGAGGAAGCAGAGGGAGAAAGTTAATACCCCACCATTCCCTGGCGGCGAGTGGTTTCCCAGGTGCTATCGAATCAATCCGCGGCCTCCTACTCGCGCGTGCGTGACACGATCCCCCCCTTAGCCCAGGACCGTCAGGTCGGGCGGACCTAACCGAGAGGTCGTGAATACGAGAGAGGGCATCGGCATTGGCCTGAAGGGTGCCCGCCGATAAGTGACAGTGAACTTATACGGCTGTAAGTCCAGGAACCACCTGGTGACCCGCGGATTCACTCTTTGTGTAGGGACATCCACTGAAGTGCAGCGTGATCAGTCACCAGAGCGAATTCGCGACCCAGCAGGTAGTAACGGAGGTGGGTCACTGCCCACTTAATGGCCAAGGCCTCCCTCTCCACTGCAGCGTCTCTCCGGTCCATCAGTTTCCGGCTAAGGTACATCACAGGGTGCTCGACACCATCGACGCTTTGGCTCAGCACGGCACCCAGGCCTGTGTCCGAAGCGTCGGTCTGGAGAATAAGCGGGAGCCCAAAATCGGGCGTCCGTAACACAGGTGCCGGCGTTAGGGCCTTCTTTAGGTCACTGAGCGCGTGTTCTGCTTTGTCGGTCCACACCACGTATAGGGGAGCGCCCTTTTTTGTCAGGTCAGTCAAGGGTGCTGCTCTTTCGGAGAAACGGGAACAAACCGGCGGTAGTAACCGCAAGCCCCAAGAAAGCCTGCACCTGTTTCTTGGTACTCGGACGGGGCCATTCTAAGATGTCTTTAACTTTGGAGCTCTGTGGCCGCACCTGTCCTTGTCCCACGAGGTAGCCTAAATATTTGGCCTCCTTTAATCCAAAAAAACACTTCCGGGGTTTATGCGGAGGCCGGCTTTAGCCAGTGTTCGGAGGACAGCTGCGACCTGCAGTAGATGCTCCTC